>NC_012876.2:41536881-41746445 GCF_000003195.3 Sorghum bicolor
ATAATAATCCTAATAGTAATAATAATAATAATAATAATAATAATAATAATAATAATAATAATAATAATAATAATAATAATAATAATAATAATAATAATAATAATAATAATAATAATAATAATAATAATAATAATAATAATAATAATAATAATAATAATAATAATAATAATAATAATAATAATAATAATAATAATAATAATAATAATAATAATAATAATAATAATAATAATAATAATAATAATAATAATAATAATAATAATAATAATAATAATAATAATAATAATAATAATAATAATAATAATAATAATAATAATAATAATAATAATAATAATAATAATAATAATAATAATAATAATAATAATAATAATAATAATAATAATAATAATAATAATAATAATAATAATAATAATAATAATAATAATAATAATAATAATAATAATAATAATAATAATAATAATAATAATAATAATAATAATAATAATAATAATAATAATAATAATAATAATAATATCATTAGACATAGGCCTTTAAAATATTTTTTATTTGTTGACGACGATAACAAAAGCCACACACTGTGCAGCCGCACTTCAGCTAACATGAAACTGGTATTGTGTACAATGCCCTTGAATTGCTCATTCGAATTAAGCCACATGTATGCACACAGATGTTGATGTTTCCATCATCACAATTTTACTATACTATATGATTCTTTGACATTATCTTCTTGGCTTCTTGCTTCATAGAATATGTGCTATTGGGACAGAGTTATGTGTAGAGTTCATAATAATTTTACTGCAGTTAACTTGATACGTATTATCTATTATGCCTACATATTGATGTCATACTTGTTTCAATCATGTAAAGTTTGGAAACCACAAAAAGACAATTATATTTGTCCAAATTCTGATTTATTAATTTATCATTCTTTTTTGTATGTAGTAGGAACTACCAAGCCCCTTCTTTGTTGATTAAAGATAGAGTGTCTGAAGTCACAAATCGATTGTGCTCAATGGCGATCGCTGAGGTGCATAATCAAGTTGAAATTTTCTCCTAAAAATGATATTATTACCATTTTTAAATCTTGAAATACTGTTTAAGTACAATGCTCTCTTTTTCTCTATTTTTAAAGCTTTTGTGTGAACTACTCTACGCATGGAACTCAATATATTCACTGTGAGTCTGTGACTAGGTACCTCAACTGACATCAGCAGCTAGATAATTCTTCAGAGGTGAAGTTGAGGGGAAACAAATGAGCCCTACTAGAAGACCGATATGACTGGCCTGAGTAAGAAGTGCCTTTTATATTTTTGTATTAGTGTCTATAATAAATATTTGTTTGAGGTTATTCATATGGCTAGAGATGTTTGTCCATTTGGTCTATAGGGTTTAGGATAAGAATTGGCAAATGTTCTGTATTCAGTAAATTTAATCCTACATGAAAGAAAAGTCTGCTTGCAGATCACCCTAATTTCAGGAAAAGGTCCCCAAATCTTTGTTGGATATGATGTTGTGCTCCAATTTTACATTCAGGTTTGCACTGTCAATTCTTTGGCTTTGCCTAAGATTAACTATTCGCTATTTAGTGATTTGTCATGGCTTTGTAGGTACTAATCAAATTAGTGAAGCAGGACATGGCATGTAGATCAATAATGTTGCACAGCTGGGCGAGGGGCACCTGCAGCTGTAACTCAGACATGATCCATTCAACTTGTAAGGAAAAAATGGTGCAAAATTAAAGCACCATTCTATTTGTTGAGTTCGCAAGTTATGATTGCTGGTTTCAGTCAAGTTTAGAAATATGTTGATTTCTAGAAGTTTTCCTTGCAGATGGTTGCATCCTACCCAGAAACAATTATTGCATCTCTAAATCAATCTTTGCACTTGGTGTTAGCTCATGTTTATTCATGTTTTTTGTATTTCTTCTAGAGACATGATCCAATCTTTATGTAATATGAGCGAGATGCTGATTTTGATAGTTAACGTTTTGACTCCACGTAAGCAACCTGAGCCTCCACAGTTGTGGGGAGCAGAGGGTCATTATGATCGAGACAGTGTGGCAGTCGCGGTGAGTGTAGCGGTTGTGGTATTGGTGGTGGCTTGCGTGGTAGGCGCATTATGGCAAATTGAAAGGTTAAACTTTTCATATCTATGCAAAAAGTAAGAGCTAATACTCACAGTATGCGATTAATAATACTGTATTCTAGAGGCAACCCACGTGGCCACAACAAATAAGGTGAAGCTAGGAAGGACAATAGAGGATTCTTGGATTTGTACAACACACGTATAAATTTAAAATTGACATGTATTATTTTGTTCTTATCACAATGAATGTGGTGCCATTATTTGTTCCCGTTGCAATATACGAAAAGATCTGTAAAATAGAGTTAATAAACCTATGACGCTGCGCTTCTGTGACTGTAGTGATTTCTAAAACTTTGCTTTTTAGATTATATATCATTTTAATGTTGGTATTTAATTTCATAATATTATTATCTTATCTTGTCGTGCGATTCGTATAATTTCATAATATTATTATCTTATCTTGTCGTGCGATTCGTATATTTTAGTATAACAGTTTAGTTACTCCGTAGCAACGCATGGGCATACTACCTAGTTGAACAATATTTGTCAAATACAAACGAAAGTTTTGCAGTGCTCATTTTGCCAAAAATTTTGGAACTAAACAAGGCCTTGGTATGGCTTTACTTCATTAGTGAAGTTGTTTTTTTGAACTTCAGCTTTATAAACAGCTCTATAGATGGAGCTGGAATTTTTTTGGTAAATTGTTTAGCAAAACAGTTCTTTCTTAAAATATGCTCTCATATGATGAGGTGAAGCCAAGAGAATCTATTATTTTTGGCTCCTTCACACCCTAAATCTCTGTGAGAACACGTGTCACACCCGGAAGTAAGAGAGCATTCGGGTGCCAATCACATGTGCGCCAGGATCTCAAATTCACACACATGAGTCGACATCATCAATGGTACAAAACACAGTGCTTAAACAAAAAATATAAATGAGCATAAAAGTACCATTATTACAAATCTTGAATCAAAGTGCGAACGAAAACTTAAGCTAAATTGTTCAATGAATAAAGGGTAAACTAATAACGCTGACGAAGCGGGACCACCTTGCCACAGGAAGGTCGACGGTAGGAACACACGAGCCTAACAACCAGGCAACTCAGGGTAATCCTCGGAAAGTCGAAGTTGTTATATTGATCGTCTGAGCAACCTTTAATTATTATAGCAAGGGTGAGTTCATATCGAACTCAGCAAGCACAGACGAAAAGTAATGACATGCAAAGCTTAAAACAAGGTAAAAGCTGACTTGGTTTGACTGCGATAGCATTTTAGTGGATCACTTTTAATTATAACTACCTATTACTATTAGTGAGTCGCAAAACCCCAAAACCCTTATTTAGTGTAGGTAGTTATTAACATCTTTTAAGAGACTATCCTAGCATTTATTAAAGTTCGGGGATCAACCCCAAATAACCACACTGAGATAGCCATCCCAACCAACATGGAAGAGCCATTCTGCCAAAAACACGAGGTAGCAACCTCAAAACCAGTTCCTTCTCTAAATATCATGTGATTCCAATTTGCTCATCATGTGAGAGTTTGGGCCACTCGTGACCGTGAGCACAACTAATATATTAGTTTTACACTATGCAGATGTGTGCAGTTTCACTCCAAGTCATGATTCCCATTTGCCTGGGCCGCGACTCCCGAAAACACTAACAAGGTGAGCAGGCAGGGTCTCACTACGAGACCTTTCACAGGGTCCAATGTTGGTATAAATTAACTGCACTTCATTTAAATAGATTTAAGTAGGATTATCCGCAAGCGCACAAATATCATACGAGTGTCATATTTTACCCAAAGGTTTTAAATATCGTATCCACAGGGAATAATTGTGATGATGACAAAGTATATAGACTTAACCCTACAATTAGGCTAGATCATATCAAGAAAAAGGAAATAGCTAATGCACTCTGGTTGTAATTCCGGTAAACTTTGTATAATATCGTCTTATCGGGTAAGTAACCCGAATAGGAGAAGTAACAGAGTAATCTCCTACCAGGCACCTATAAGTCTATCAGTCCTATCAATGGGAAGTGGACTACAAAGTAATCAACACAGTTATAAAGTCACTTACGTGAGCTATCACTGTTCGGCTGATCAGGGGACATTCACAAGTAAACCTAGCCTAGGCACCACACCTACACTACAAAATACTACTTCAACCAATGTGTCCATAGATCAAAGCACTCAATATAAGTTGTGAACCAAAGAACGAATAAGAACAAGTTGCTTACTTAAATCAGAATAGTAAGTACAAAAGTACCTCAGAACAGAGCTCCGGGCCAGGGAACTGGATCCAAACGAATACAACCACGAAGAAGCGCCGACAGGCCGGAACTCCTCCAGTATCTCTACTCCTCTACTCAATCTCTCTAATCTCTAAACAAGAATAGATCTAGAAGAACTAGTCTCTCCTTATTGCTATATCTAGATGAACTAGATCTAGATGAACTAGAACTAGATCAACTAGCACTACACCACAGCCCCAGAGTAACGTCAGACATGTGACGCTAAAAATAACTATTTAGGGACGTAATGTTGGTCGGTATAAAATTGCCACAAAGCATCGGACGGTAAACGTACTGGTAGCATCCAAATATTTGTCGCTATACATGGCGTCTCATGATCGGTCGGTATAGTTCAATAATAGCATCGTTTTATCGGTCGGTATAGATAAAAGAAAAAAAAACACCATCGAGCGCGCCTAAAATTTCGTTCTCGCGCGCGACCTGAAACCCTACTTGGCCAGATTGTGCGTTCTAGAAAAACAAAATACGCTTCTGCTGCCCACCAAACCCTCACTCCCATCTCACCGTTTCAGATTTTAGGCAGCCAGCAGCTAGCGCTCCTCCCAGGGAGCAGGCCGCCGCCGCACGTAGCCGCCGCCGCCGCACCTGGGGAGCAAGCCACTGCCGCCGCACACCTGGGGAGGTCGTCGCCGCCGCATCTGGGGCGCAGGCAGCCGCCGCATCTGGGGCCGACTCCCTTCTTCCCTTGCCGGTCGCCGCCGTCGATTCCTTCCTAGGCCGCCGCCGCCGCCGATTCCTTCGCAGGTCGCCGCCACCAACACCCTCGCAGGTCGCCGTCGTCGCAGGTCGCCGCCGCCGGCTCCCTCGCAGGTCGCCGCCGCCGATTCCTTCGCAGGTCACCGCCGTCGACTCCCTCGCAGGTGGCCGCCACCAGGGCCCTTCGCGACAAGTTCGCTCCACCGCCGACGCAAAAACGCTGTAAGCCCGTAACCCTAGACCCTTCCACCACTTTGGCTGATCTATGCTCCATCGACAGGCAGCGCCGCCGCCTGAACTCATGTGTGTGCCGTTGCTGTTCTAGGTCCTTGCATCACCATTGCAGGTACTGGTATACACTCGATCTGCTTGGCATCTGAGTGCTGAACCATAATTTCTTTGTCAATGTCATTTTGGCTTGTATGTTTATAAGGTCTAAAAGAATGATTAATGGTTAATGCATAATTGATAATATATATTTGGGTCCTGATCTATGCGTTGGATTATTGGTTGGTATAACTCCCAGTAGCCTTGCTGCATTGGACGGTATAACCACTATATGTCATCAG
The DNA here is from genome assembly GCF_000003195.3 of Sorghum bicolor. Classification (NCBI taxonomy): domain Eukaryota; kingdom Viridiplantae; phylum Streptophyta; class Magnoliopsida; order Poales; family Poaceae; genus Sorghum; species Sorghum bicolor. The sequence continues at coordinate 41,542,543 of NC_012876.2, forward strand.
CACATTGGTCGGTACTTATTCAACTTATCATCACACCATCGGTCGCTAAAAAAATGTCGGACGCTATAGCCTATACCGACGCCAGTTTCAGCGACAACAAATAAGTGTCGCTATAGATCTATAGCGACCAATGGAGCGTCTTTACATCCACATATAACGACCAATCGTGCATCGTTACTCTGGGGCTGTGGTGTAGTGTAGAGGGACCCTAACCCTAATTATGTAGAGAATATGAAGCACCAGGGTGTAGAATGCCTCGAGGGAGGGGGTCTGTGTTGACGGTTGATAACGTCAACTTTTATTAGAACTTTGGACTCAGAGTAAAATATGAAAACACATTAGTCTAGGGTTTAAATTGACAATTTCCATGAGTTTTGCATATTCTGTGATTTTCAGGGATGAAGGGTCGAGATGGCGGACTAGAGGGGGGGTGAATAGTCCTTTCTAAAACTTATCGCGCTGGCTAACCGAAACAAATGCGGAATTAAAACTATCGGTCTAGCCAAGACTACACCCCTCTATCTAAGTTCTCTAGCACCTTGTAAAAGATCCTAAACAAACAAACAAGGTGCTACCTTAGCAAGAGCTCACCTAACCAATTCTAGGAGCAAGGTCACACAAACCTATGCCACTAGTACTTTGCAACCGGAAGAGCTCCTACACAAACTAGTGAGGCAAAGCGCACAAAGCCTAAGCTCACTAGCAAGCTCAATAACAAGACAACTAATGCTAAATTAGAGAGCGCAACTTACTTAGCTACACAAACTAAGCAATGTGACTAACAAGGTTACACAAACCAAATTAGTCATGCAAGGGAACTACTTCTAGCTACACAAGCAAGAAGGTAACTAGCAAGCTACACAAGCTAACTAATTACAAGAGCAACTACACAAGCACATGTATATGAATGTAAACACAAGCTTGTGTTAGGGACTTGGAAACCAACGGGAAGAACAATGTTGACACGATGATTTTCTCCCGATGTTCACTTGGTTGCCACCAAGCTACGTCCCCGTTGAGACAAGCTCCAAGGTTGCCGCCGGTCCTCTTGCTAGTGGTGACCCGCAAGTCACACTCTCCCACGTGGAGTGCTTACCACAAGCTCTAGCACTTGACCCGGCCGGACCACTTGATGCTCAGCTAACCGCCACGTGTCACTAGCCGTTTGAACTCGACCGTTGCCACCAACGGCTACTACGCACGTGTGCCTGCACAGCACCACCGGACGCTCTACTGCGTCACACCGGACCCGTGCGCAGAGAGCTCCACAAACTCGCATTGTCACCGGACGCAAGCCACCGGCGCTACCTGAGCGTCCGGTGCTCACCGGTCAGAAACTCCTTCGCGCGCACTTGCTGACGTCACACACCACCGGACGCTCGAACAGTAACCGCCCAGCGTCCGGTGTGCTCTGCACACCTGAGCCACAGACAGCACACTAGACGCTCTGGACCAGTGTCCGGTGCTGCCAACACCAGCGCCTGGTGAGTGTTTCTCAGCGAGCCCGCAACTTCTCCAAATTTCCCACCGGCGCAATAGAAAATATGCACTTAATTTTCTCAAAAGCGCCGAATCCCGCCGAGCTTGCTCGGCGGGAGGGAGAGAGGAACCCACACCCCTCTCAACCCTAGGAACTCCACCACCTTTGTAAATGTGCCAACACCACCAAGTGTACACCACCTATGTGCAAGTGTGTTAGCATTTCACAAACATTTTCCCAAGGAGTTAGCCTCTCAAACTTACCACGCCACTCGATCCTAACACGTATGCAAAGTTAGATCGCTCAAGTGGCACTAGATGACCGATATGCAAACAAGTTTGCCCATCTTGATAGTACGGCCATCTATCCTAAATCCGGTCATAAACTTCTCTACACACCTATGACCGGTGAAATAGAAATGCCCTAGGTTATACCTTTGCCTTGCGCATTCCAATTCCATCTCCTCCGATGTTGATGCAACAAATGCACCAACCAATCACCAAATGATATGATCCACTTCATATCATCACGTGACCGTATTGGTTCATCGATCTTGACCTCACTTGCTCTTCACCGTTGCCTCGGTCCATCGGCACTAAGTCTTGCTCAAGCTTCGCCGTCACACGTGGTCCCTTGCTTCAAAGCCTCCGACTTGCCCTTCACTCTTGCAACCGGTCCATCGAGCCAAGCCTCATCTTGATCTTCTCCACCTTGGTCACATGACTCCATGTCATGTCTCATATGCACTGAGCTCCTCCATCATCACATAATCACCTATGAACTAATCTCCTGTGTATCTCACATAAACACTATTAGTCCACCTAAGTTGTCACTCAATTACCAAAACCAAACAAGGACCTTTCAATCTCCCCCTTTTTGGTAATTGATGACAACTCTACAAATATATCGAAATTAAGCTTTCCAAGCTAGCACTTCACACAAGTGTAAATTGCTAACTTGTATTGGATTTTATGCTACTTATCCAACATTTAAGCTCTACGTCAAGATTAGGATAAGCACCATAAAACCCTACTAAGTGCTAAGGTGTATAGAATAAACCTTTGTAGCTCGATACCAAGTTTGGTAGCATTTGAAGCATTCAATGTACACCATCCTTAGCACCATGAGTGGCTAGACAACAAAAAACACTAGAAACCCCGTGAGATCAACATTAAAAGCAAGGGTCTAGTCTTTACTTGAAGAACACAAGTCTAGCTACCAACTTATGCATGCTAGTTATCATATCATCAATCAAGTTCTATAACTAGCATACACCACACAAGCATGCATATTGAATTTAAAACTTATGCAATGCAAGCAAGCACATGAATATGCACAAATCAAATGCAAACAAACAAGGTTCATGAGCTTGCTCCCCCTACTTGTGTGCTTCTCTTTTGTCCAAGAATTTTGATCCATCATCTTTTCTTTTAATGTTGCTCCCTTGTCCATGTCCATCTTTGATCTCTCCGCCTTGAAACATATCTTTTGTTGTCCAACTTATCCCATGATCATATCTTTGTTCCAACTTCTCCCCCTTTGTCATTAATTTCCATAAAAGGTATGTGATACCAATTAAATCACTTGATATCAATTGAAAAAGTGTGAATCTCATTGTGACAAAGGATTGCATTGGGATAGATGGTTGAGGCTTGAATCTTGCATTTTTGATGGACATCACCATATGTGTTGGAATGACATTATTTGAATTGCTCTTAAGATACCACATAGGATCTTTGACCTTGATACCATTTGGTGGGGCACTCCCCCTATGTCATAGCATGGGTCATTCACTTGTCAATCTTGTTGGTGAGGGAACTTGCTTCGCTTGATGATCACTTAAAGTTGAGGATCACTTGTGGAACCACCTTCTTGTATGATAGATACCATATGTATAAATGTGATATCATTTGAAATATCTTGTCCGATACCATATGGGATTCTTCTATCAATTGAGGTCTTCTAATATGGAACCACTTGTTTGCTATCTTGAACATTTTCTATCATCATCATGAGTACCATTTGTAGGATACCAATTGAAGAAATATTTAAGTCTAGATATCCATTTGCATTGTTGTCTTGTTCTTGTACTCTAATCATCATGAGCTTCTAATTATAGACTTGAACTATGTTGATTTGCCTAAGCTTCCAAGTCCGGTTTGAACCAATGATAAGCTTTTTCACACCTCACATTAAGGGTTATCTTGCCAATGTTGTACTTGTCACTTGTTAGCAATCCAAAATAGATCAAGTACTTGGGTTTACTAGCTCATGAATAAACTCATATACATACCACTAGATCAACTAATCATTCAAGCAATAGTGGTAGGTTATGAATTTAAAACTTTTCATTTGTTATGCATGATCCTATTGTGCATGTACTATATGCACTAACCGCATACTAGTAAGGGATGAAATGATCATGCACATTACAATGATACCTTTGCTATCTTGGAGTAGAGGATAGTCAATAAGATTTCAATTTAGCTCCAAATAGCAATGTGAAGTCCAATTTATAAGCTTGGTGAAGACCAATTATAAATGCCAATTGATAGATCAAACCTTCATCCATATAAAATGAAAACCACTTTATGATCAAGTGCACTATCTTGTTGTGGTTGGCTTGCTTCTTCTTTTTACCATTGCTTGCATGAGAGAACTAACAAGAGTACCACTTGAAATAGCATGACTAGCTCTCTTTTGGGTTGTTGCTTGCTTTCTTGATCAATCCTTTTGATTGCTTCAACTAAGCATCTCAAATGTCCTTTAGATCATCACTTCCATGTTAGCCTTCCAAGCACCACACTTGGTTTACCCACTCCTCGGGCGGCACGCCCCTCACGTAGGGAGAAGTGACCTCTCTCCAAAGAACCATTCTTGACACTTACTTGAATTGCATTTATTGATTGATTCAAGTGATGGACTTAATGTGATGAGTAACCATGAATCCTTCTTTAAGTCCTTTTCTTTCTACTTGTTTAAGTCCTTTTCTTTCTACCAAATGATTTCCAATAGTTACTGGAACTTAAACTTTATCTTCATCTTGAGTTTGATTTTGATCTTCAATTTGAGTACCAAATGTGTACACCAAGTACATTTCACAATCAAATGACCTTGTACTCATTACTTGTCATGGTTCAAGATCAATTCAAAACCACACTTAGGTGCCTCAAATACTTATAATCATGTTTCCAACTTGAGGGCCTTTCAATTGAAGTGACTCTAGATCAATCCAATAATTGTCACTTTTCTGGCAGATTCTGTACCCTTTAAAGAAATATCCATATATCACAATGTACAGATCCAAATACCACGAAATTTGGTGGAGATGTGATTAACTAAGTCATCTAGCAGCTGTAAGAATTTGAGCTTCATTTGACTTCTAGATTGCTACCAGATTCCAATTCTTCCACCACTGCTACATGCTGAAAACTACTGCACTATAGCTGATAAGATCCACTCCAAAACCGAAGTATCCCTTATCCAATTCTCATGAAATTTCTACAGCATATTCTATCATAAATGTAAAGCATGCACACCAAATTTCAAGCCATTCCAAATAGATTTGATCACTCAAACGCAGACTTGATCTCAGCAAGCTCAGATTCTCAATGTTGGACAGATTTTAAGCAATTGAGCTATACTTCTCCAAATTGAATCAAACTTGAAATAGACTTGTTTGAATACTTTCACAAGACATAAATCCATTCAATCCACTTATTAAAAGTCATCTCATGAACTTATTCAACTCAAATCAATCCAAACTTGATTACTAATCATTTTATCCATTCAATCATCTTATAGCAAGCAACATTGCATATATACCCAATTCAATCAACTCATATGCACTCAAACGAATGTGATCAATAAAGATACATGATCATCCAATTTGCAAGCTTCAACTCATATATTTGCAAACCATCAAATAATCCAATAAATTACCATAACTTGAATATTTGCACTTGTATGTTATAGCACTTGGACTTCACTTATTTGACTTGGCATTGGGATAGGATAAGCACTAAGCTTCAATACTTGACTCAATCATATGATGAATAATATAAGATCAATTGAATCAAGCCTCCAATGCTGATGGCACCTACAAACAATCATCCACTTTTTGATGGTACCCAAACTAGTTTGGGTCCTCTCAAGTTAGGTGCAACATACTTAGGCATAGCCTTAGTATGAGTAGCGGGATGTTTTGAAATAGCAACCCTAGAGGTACCATTACCATCCTTTCTAAGCATAGTATTATCATCAATTGAAATGAGCTTAGGATTATTACCTAGGGGACATGAATGAGCCATGTGTCCTCTTTCCCGGCATAAGTAGCAACTTCGCTTTGATTGAGCCTTTTCTTCCTTGCTCATGTGTTGCTTCTCATTGCCTTGCCTCTTGAGAGTTGCTTGAGCCTTCTTCTCAAGCTTGGAGGGACACTTCGAGGCAAAGTGTCCATCATTCTTGCACTCAAAGCACTTGATGTGAGCATAAGCTTTCTTCTTGTCTTCATTCTTGCTCATCATCTTGGCATCTTGGATTTGCATTTGATGCCTTGCTCTTCCACCCCTTCTTGTTTTCTTCTTCTTCATCATCAAGTCACCATGATGGTTGAACTTGACTTGAGCTTGGGTCTTCTTTGCTTGCTCAACTTGGTGAAATGACCCCAAGTGCGGCACTTGAAGCACTTGACATGCTTTAGCCTCTCTTCTTCCTTTATCTTCTTGAGCTTCTCAATGTTTGGGCAACCATTTGTAAGATGTCCCATTTCATGGCACCGATAGCACATGAAATGAGAGAGCTTCTCTCTTTCTTGTTTTCTTTTGCCCTTCTTCTTGAAGCCAAGGCCACACTTGTCACCATAGTTTCTTTGAGTCTTCAATATGTTCTCAAAGGTGACTTTTGAGTAGTAGCACCTCTCCAACTTGTTGCTCAAATTCTTCACTTGTTCATTAAGCTCATGGTTCTCCTTCAAAAGGTTAGTCTCACAAGACATAGAAGTAGAACAAGCATGTATATGTGAAGAACATAGCATAGATAATAAATCATCACAAGAGGTGGATACATGCTTCTTGCCTACATCACAAGGGTTGGTAACACTATGTGATTGATCATTTGACCCAAGTGATGAGCTCTCACTAATTTCAATTTCTTTATTAGAAAGCTTCTTAGTGAGAAAAGCATGATCTTTTACCAAGTTGTCATGAGCAACACAAAGTTCCTCATGAACCAATTTTAGCTCCTCATGTGAACAAGTAGTAACATAAAGTAGATGCTTTTGTTGTTCACATGTGTTCTTTAGAAATGAGTTTTCATTTTTCAATTTATTTGTTTTAGCCATCTCATTTCTTAAAGCTTTGGTGAGTCTACATATAAGCTCAAAATTTGGATCATCACAATCAACAATCACACCTCCAATAGATACCTTGCCGTCACCGTGAGACATGGAGGAATGTGATGAAGTGGATGAGCTTGTAGAAGCATCACTCTCATAGCCATCATCTTCATCCTCACTTGACCATGAGGTGGAGCAATCCTCCACAACCACCTTGTTGTGGTCATGCTCAACATCCTCATGTATGTCCACCTTTGGTTCCTCCTTTTTGAACTTGCCATCATCCCATGTGGAGGAATCACCGAAGGTGTGTTTGATAGACTCCCACATTTCATATGCGGTTCCTTTGGAGTTTATCCTATCAAACAACTCAAAGCTCAAAGATTTCATTAGATAACAATAAGCTTCACAATCAAGTTCAAAGAGAACCTTTTGAGCTTTGGTGAGATTCTTATGGTCCAAGTTGTGTGTGAGACCATTAGTGACAATCCACCAAAATTTAGGTCCCTTTGCACGAAAATGATCAACCATGAGATTTTTCCAAAGTGCAAAATTTGTACCATAAAAAATGTGTGTCTCACAATCATCTATCCCACTAGACGCCATCCTCTCAGGTCAGTGAAGACCACAAATAAGAGACCTAGCTCTGATACAACTTGAAGGGTCAAGATGGCGGACTAGAGGGGGGGTGAATAGTCCTTTCTAAAACTTATCGCGCTGGCTAACCGAAACAAATGTGGAATTAAAACTATCGGTCTAGCCAAGACTACACCCCTCTATCTAAGTTCTCTAGCACCTTGTAAAAGATCCTAAACAAACTAACAAGGTGCTACCTTAGCAAGAGCTCACCTAACCAATTCTAGGAGCAAGGTCACACAAACCTATGCCACTAGTACTTTGCAATCGGGAGAGCTCCTACACAAACTAGTGAGGCAAAGCGCACAAAGCCTAAGCTCACTAGCAAGCTCAATAACAAGGCAACTAATGCCAAATTAGAGAGCGCAACTTACTTAGCTACACAAACTAAGCAATGTGACTAACAAGGTTACACAAACCAAATTAGTCACGCAAGGGAACTACTTCTAGCTACACAAGCAAGAAGGTAACTAGCAAGCTACACAAGCTAACTAACTACAAGAGCAACTACACAAGCACATGTATATGAATGTAAACACAAGCTTGTGTTAGGGACTTGCAAACCAACAGGAAGGACAATGTCGACACGATGATTTTCTCCCGAGGTTCACTTGGTTGCCACCAAGCTACGTCCCCGTTGAGACAAGCTCCAAGGTTGCCGCCGGTCATTTTGCTAATGGTGACCCACAAGTCACACTCTCCCATGTGGAGTGCTTACCACAAGCTCTAGCACTTGACCCGGCCGGACCACTTGTCGCTCTTCACGTCTCGCTCAACTAGAGTTGCTCTTCGCGATCCCCGCCAATCTCTTCTCCGGAGCACCGCACAATCTTCTTGTGTGCTTCGACGGAGTCACAAGCCACCAAGCCGTCTAGGAGGTGGCAACCTCCAAGAGTAACAAGCACCACTGGCTTGCAACACAAACACCTAGTGCCACTCGATGCAATCTCTCAATGCAACGCACTAGAATCGCTCACTCACACAATCGGATGATCACTATCAAGCATATGTGAGTTAGAGGGTTTACTAGCACTCCCCAAGCATAGACACTAAGTCCCAAGGGTGCTCAGCCCCAGCCAAGGCCGGCCACCACTTCTATTTATAGCCGCAAGGGCTAAACTAGCCGTTGCCCCTCCATTGGGCAAATGTCGTGGCCACCGGACGCTCACAGGGAGCCACCGGACGCTCAACCCCAGCGTCCGGTGCTCAGCTGACCGCCACGTGTCACTAGCCATTTGAACTCGACCGTTGCCGCCAACGGCTACTATGCACGTGCGCCTGCACAACACCATCGGACGCTCTACTGCGTCACACCGGATGCGTCCGGTGCACACCGGACCCGTGCGCAGAGAGCTCCGCAAACTCGCACTGTCACCGGACGCAAGCCACCAGCGCTCCCTGAGCGTCCGGTGCTCACCGGTCAGAAACTCCTTCACGCGCACTTGCTGACGTCACACACCACCGGACGCTCGAACAGTAACCGCCCAGCGTCCCGTGTGCTCTACACACCTGAGCCACAGACACCACACCAGACGCTCTGGACCAGCGTCCGGTGCTGCCAACTCCAGTGTCCGGTGAGTGTTTCTCAGCGAGCCCGCAACTTCTCCAAATTTCCCACCGGCGCAATAGAAAATATGCACAAACATTTTCCCAAGGAGTTAGCCTCTCAAACTTACCATGCCACTCGATCCTAACACGTATGCAAAGTTAGATCGCTCAAGTGGCACTAGATGACCGATATGCAAACAAGTTTGCCCTCTTGATAGTATGGCCATCTATCCTAAATCCGGTCATAAACTTCTCTACACACCTATGACCGGTGAAATGGAAATGCCCTAGGTTATACCTTTGCCTTGCGCATTCCAATTCCATCTCCTCCGATGTTGATGCAACACATGCACCAACCAATCACCAAATGATATGATCCACTTCATATCATCACGTGACCGTATTGGTTCATCGATCTTGACCTCACTTGCTCTTCACCGTTGCCTTGGTCCATTGGCACTAAGTCTTGCTCAAGCTTCGCCGTCACACGTGGTCCCTCGCTTCAAAGCCTCCGACTTGCCCTTCAATCTTATAACCGGTCCATCGAGCCAAGCCTCATCTTGATCTTCTCCACCTTGGTCACATGACTCCATGTCATGTCTCATATGCACTGAGCTCCTCCATCATCACATAATCACCTGTGGACTAATCTCCTGTGTATCTCACATAAACACTATTAGTCCACCTAAGTTGTCACTCAATTACCAAAACCAAACAAGGACCTTTCAATCTCCCCCTTTTTGGTAATTGATGACAACTCAAAGATATCGAAATTAAGCTTTTTCAAGCTAGCACTTCACACAAGTGTAAATTGCTAACTTGTATTGGATTTTATGCTACTTATCCAACTTTTAAGCTCTACGTCAAGATTTGGATAAGCACCATAAAACCCTACTAAGTGCTAAGGTGTATAGAATAAACCTTTGTAGCTCGATACCAAGTTCGGTAGGATTTGAAGCATTCAATGTACACCATCCTTAGCACCATGAGTAGCTAGACAACAAAAAACACTAGAAACCCCGTGAGATCAACATTAAAAGCAAGGGTCTAGTCTTTACTTGAAGAACACAAGTCTAGCTACCAACTTATGCATGCTAGTTATCATATCATCAATCAAGTTCTATAACTAGCATACACCACACAAGCATGCATATTGAATTTAAAACTTATGAAATGCAAGCAAGCACATGAATGTGCACAAATCAAATGCAAACAAACAAGGTTCATGAGCTTGCTCCCCCTACTTGTGTGCTTCTCTTTTGTCCAAGAATTTTGATCCATCATCTTTTCTTTTAATGTTGCTCCCTTGTCCATGTCCATCTTTGATCTCTCCCCCTTGAAACATATCATTTGTTGTCCAACTTATCCCATGATCATATCTTTGTTCCAACTTCTCCCCCTTTGTCATTAATTTCCATAAAAGGTATGTGATACCAATTAAATCACTTGATATCAATTGAAAAAGTGTGAATCTCATTGTGACAAAGGATTGCATTGGGATAGATGGTTGAGGCTTGAATCTTGCATTTTTGATGGACATCACCATATGTGTTGGAATGACACTATTTGAATTGCTCTTAAGATACCACATAGGATCTTTGACCTTGATACCATTTGGTGGGGCACTCCCCCTATGTCATAGCATGGGTCATTCACTTGTCAATCTTGTTGGTGAGGGAACTTGCTTCGCTTGATGATCACTTAAAGTTGAGGATCACTTGTGGAACCACCTTCTTGTGGAACCACGCCACTTGATCCTAACACGTATGCAAAGTTAGATCGCTCAAGTGGCACTAGATGACCGATATGCAAACAAGTTTGCCCCTCTTGATAGTACAGCCATCTATCCTAAATCCGGTCATAAACTTCTCTATACACCTATGATCGATGAAATGGAAATGCCCTAGGTTATACCTTTGCCTTGCACATTCCATTCCATCTCCTCCGATGTTGATGCAACACATGCACCAACCAATCACCAAATGATATGATCCACTTCATATCATCACGTGACCGTATTGGTTCATCGATCTTGAACTCACTTGCTCTTCACCGTTGCCTCGGTCCATCAACACTAAGTCTTGCTCAAGCTTCGCCGTCACACGCGGTCCCTCACTTCAAAGCCTCCGACTTGCCCTTCACTCTTGCAACCGGTCCATCGAGCCAAGCCTCATCTTGATCTTCTCCACCTTGGTCACATGACTCCATGTCATGTCTCATATGCACTGAGCTCCTCCATCATCACATAATCACCTGTGGACTAATCTCCTGTGTATCTCACATAAACACTATTAGTCCACCTAAGTTGTCACTCAATTACCAAAACCAAACAAGGTCCTTTCAAGGGATTATTTCAAAAAGAGCTCAAAAGAGGGATTTAAGTGCCTATTAACCACAAAACTTATCCGCGACGGAAGGAGGACACTGAGGGATCAGGAATACTCCAGAAGACTCTCGGAGCAAGGGGACCGGCATACACCACTAGGTGGGGCCGGCCGGCCCCACCCTGGCGCCGCCTGGCCCCCTGTGGCTAGGGTTTGGCCTCCCCTTCTAGAAGCTTCCTCCACCACCTCTAAGGAGTCATCTCGGCCGCTTGTTAAGTCGGTTTGATCCGATGGCACGTGTGCATCCCACCAGGCCTTAAATAGAGGGGCAGACCCCCCTCCCAGAGAGACCCCAGATTCAATTCATTCCTCCTGGTTCATTTGTCAAGTGTAGCCAGAAGTTAGGGTTTCTAGAGATTAGAAGTAGAGCTCTAGTTCTTCAAGTTCTTAGTTTAGGCATCTAGCGAGGTTCAACTAGAGATCGGGCGCTCCGCTCGGGATTCTAGATCTGTCTTCTAGAAATTGGTAATATTATCTTGTATTTCATTATGACTTTGCTCTACTTCAATATATTGCTATTTGTTCAGTTCTTAGTTTATTCTAGTTGCATATTCGATATAGATGTGGTTTATGATTATTATTGTTATATGATCGTAAAGCGCCTGATTCAGTACTCGAGTGAGTCAGGTGGTGCACATTATGTAGACGTGGTGTCTAGATATATTGTGTAGCTACGGAGGCACCTTAACGTGCGGGTCGTGTGGTAGTCCGCGTAGGTGACAGCTGCGTTGGTTCCTCTGTAGTCCACACCCTGTACGTAGGACTAGCCGAGCGCGGTCGCGAAGGAGGTGACGGTTGCATCTTAAAACCCTCATTAGTTGATGCTCCTTATGATATTTTCTAAGTTTATCACACAATAGATGAAAATGTGTAGCTTAGCGTAGGTTGTAGACTTTATATTAGTAATTACATAGGTTTCTTTTCTTTTATTTGAATATCAGGATTGTCTTGCTACATTAGTGAGTCTTTATTTTCTATCTCTGGAATACTATTTACTTCATTACTGTTGGGTATTTTAAACGCAAACAGAAAAATCCGCAAGCGCACGGATATCGATGTAGCCTTCACCCGGGAATATTCTAGAGTATCGATTTTCCACAGGGAACATGAGTGTACTAATTAAGATTCAAGATCGCCTAAGGATAACTATATAATTATTTTTGGTGGAAAGAGAGGAAGTTTGCTGAGAGTTCTCTAGTTGATCTAAGAATCAAGAATTACTTCAAAGATTATTTATTTCGGGACATCAGAGCACTAACCACAGAAAGAGATGAGAAGGGGGCTAGGAAGGTCTGACTACGGTCCTAGAAACACCGATCTGAACGAGGTGGAATACGTCGACCGTTAGGGCTATCACTACCCTAGGGCTACCACAACAATCCGCAGGATTGGGTGCAATTTCAGGTAATTGCAAGACTAAACACCACGTCTAATCTATTAATTACTACTCTAATGTTGCAAAGATTAGAGCACTTGATGCAAGCAAGAATCTAATAAATAACTTGAAAGTAAATAAAGGTAATTAAAGAACTCAGGATTTTGAATTGAAGAACCTGGAGAACGATGAAGAACGAACCAGTTGCTGCAAAAGTACAATGTTGAGGAAGATCCGACAGATCCGGCTCCTCCTCCTCCGCTCTCCTCTTCTCTCTCCCTATTTTCTAGATTACAACTAGAACTAACTAGAACTAGAACTAGAAGAACTAGAACTAGAACTAGATAAACTAGAACTAGAACTAGATGAACTAGAGGTAGAACTAGAAGAACTAGAGGGATCCTCTCTACTTGGATGAAGAATTGAAACCCTAACTTTGATTCTATAGAAGAGGTATGATCTCCAGTTGGATCAAACCGACATTAATCGCACGGTTTTCCTTGATCCTTTAGGTCGGTGGAGCGTAATCTGCGAAACGTGTCCTGATTGGACTCTGGAAGTGGGCGGGCGCCCAGGAGAGTAGGGCGGGCGCCCTGTCCCTGAGCCCTCTCGGCTTCCCGTTCGTTCCCGTGGCTTCTGGGGTCTTCTAGATGATAGAAAATTGCGCGGCACGTTAATATCTCTATGTAAACCCGACGTGTGGGCCTTTCCTCCGTATTTCCTGATAACCCCCTGCAGAAATAGACAAACACCAAAACTTGTGGAATTCTGTCAGATAAAACCCTAAGTCTAGGTGTTGGTTGCATATAAGTCCTTTTCCATGATTAGTTGATGGTTAAATGTGAGCATTAAGGACCGTCAACAATTACTCAGTTATCATTTATCATATTATTGATTAGTTATCGCTAAAGCATTAGTACTATTGGTTATGACAGACTTACATAATTATAATTTCCTTAGTTTATATAAGATCAAGCCTAATGAATAGAATGCTGCTTTATCCTTTTGGCATAAAATAAATCGACAATACTTGGAATACTTCCTGGGTGAAATGCTGCAACAGGAGAATTATCTGTGCGCTTGCGGATATATTCTATTTAGAGTTATTGCGTGTAGATTATTTTTATCCGTGGTTTTGGCATCATGTTAGGGATGACAACTTAATATGAAGTGATGCTAAAAATACCAACAGTCTGCCCCTTTATTTATAGCCCGATGGGATCGACATGCGCCGTAGGATCAAACCGACTTAACCAAGGGCCGAGATGTATCAAGAGAGGCAGTGGAGGAAGCTTCTAGAAGGCAGCGGCCAGAAACCCTAGGGGGCGCTAGCCAGCGCCAGGGTGGGGCCGGCCGGCCCCACCTTGCCTCCTCTACGGGTCTCGTTCCTTCGGGTGTCTTCTAGAGCCTTCCTAACCCCGTTGGCGGTATTGTTGTGTCGCGGTTAAGTTTCGTGTTTATTTTGCACATGAATCCATCTTTTCAGCTCCCTTTGAAATAAACCCTAGAAAACACAGAATATGCAAAACTGGTGGAAATTATCAGTTTAAACCCTAGACTAGTGTGTTTTCATGTTCTCCTTTGGGTCTAAAGTTCTAATAAAAGTTGACATTATCGACCGTCAACATCCAACTAATAGGATGCCACTCGTAAGTTTTGGCCGGGGCGCTCGGCAGTCGTGTCCATAGCCATGGCGCACCGATCAACCGACAACTTAATATTCATTACCCAAGTTATTTCCTTACGCCTACCTAGAAAGTAACACCCTACTAGTGGAGGTCCTACTAATTAGTCAAGCCAGAATCATATAGCTTGGAGCTGCACTGTATGTCCCAGGCGGCCGCTCCATGACTAAGTCCTTACGGAGAGGAGAGACGAGTACACGTGGCAACCAGGCCAACCACCAGTACCCGCTCCCCCTATCACCACCATCATCATGATGCTCGCAAGCATCCAACATCTCCATCACCGCAGTGACCAATGATTCAGCACGTATTAAGCATCAAGTTAAGTAAAAATATTCTTTGTTTAAGCTTGTGTATAAGGTGAGTAGAGTAGCTAAGCATAACTACTAAACCCTAGTCTACCCATAATCATAACCCCAGGTGCACAAGGAATGAGAAGAAATGCTAGTCAAGTCCTTAGGGTTTGCATTTATTGGACACATGCATGAGAAGTAAATAATATTAATGTATAGGTTCAAAATGATCAAATGGTGTCTACACTTGCCTTGATCGAATTGGAGTTGCTCAAACTCAGTGGGATCTTGTTCCTCTTCCTTCATGAACAATCATCACACATAGAGGCAATACATACAAGCAAACAAACTTTAATTAGGAAAAATACAAAAATACAATTGAAAACAGAAAACAATTGAATAACAGTAATCTACACGTCGATATGAAACTATAGGAATAAGAACTACCTAAATCAGAGTTAAAATGTGAAAGTAATGGCTAAAACAAGTTGAGTGGCAATTCTACAATTTAAATGAACTAATTTCGTATTTTAAATAATTAAAAACTCAATGAAAAAGCATTTTGGATTAAATCTATAAGTTTTGATGGCTTCAGGGGCTATTCTGCAAAAACTAGGGCTTAAATCTAATTACTTTTGAACTACTTGGGACTGTGGGTTTATTTTTGAAAAACGTAGGGACTTTTCTGCAAAATAGCCAGGAGCGGCGCGGGGGTGGCTGGCTGACCGGCCCCGTGGCGGCGTGTGAGAGGTGGGTCCATGGACCGCTTGTCGACCAAGACTGTGGGCACTGCACCACCGGTCCATGGTGGACCGGGGGGCCAGGCGAACGACTGCGTGTGGCGGGGCTGAGGCTGCGGCGGTGGCGCCATGGCTGGCTCCGGTGAGCTTGCCGCGACGGCGCTACGCGGCACGAGCGGGTCGCGCGGAGCGCGGCGAGTGTGATGCGTGCGACGACAGCAGCGGGGAAGGGCCGGCGTGCGCGGGCCATGCAGCGGGGGTGGCTCGGCGGCGGCGAGCATCTCCGACGAGTCCATGGGATGCGCAGAGAGGGAGAGGGCACGCACGGATAGCACCGGTGCGTTTGTCATGCACTCGCGGGTCTAGGGGTATGCTCACCTTCATGGATGCAGCGGCGGGAAGGCGAGATCGACGGCGGCCGACGAAAACCTCGGTGGAATCGTGCTTGAGCTAGGGTTTCGCGGTGAGTAGGGTGGCGGTTGGGGTTCTAGGGGGTGTTTCGGGCGGCGTCGGGGTCCTATTTAAAGGAGAGGGTGGCCGGGGATCTTTGGTTTGCGTGCGGCGTGAAAATCAGGGCGGTGGCGCTCTCCCCGTCTGATTCAGACGGAGGTAGGAGATGACCCCCTAGTGGGTGGGACCCACTCGTGGGCCCCACGGGTCTGCGGGATAGAGGGGGGAGAAGGGCGTGCGCGTGGTAGGACCGAACTGGGTCGTGGCCCACGCGGGCAGCGTGCACGTGCGGGGGTTGGGCCGAGAGTGAGCGCGGGGCTGGCCCAGAGAGGAAACCTTTTCTTTTTATTTTTTTTTCTATTTTCTTTCTTACTTAAAAAATTAAGTCAGGCAAATTTGGAATTAAATAAAATCAAACAATTCAAGCAAAATAAAATGTCGCAGCATGAATGCATCAAACAAGTTTTCTATCTTATATTTAATTTTAATTATTTTTATAAATTATTTAATAAATGTCTAAAATGCCAAACTCTACGAAATTTAATTTAAATTCAATTTAAAATTTGGAGTTAAAAATTCGGAGTGTTATAACACGTTTTTAAGGGCTCTATTGGTGGAGCCATTGAAAGCCCAAGTTTGGGTTTGGTAATTAATGACACCAAGTTGCTAATGCCTTGTGTTTGTGATTTGAGTTAGACATAGCAACACATATGATAAAGGTGCAAGATGGCAAGGAAAGGTAGCCATATTACAAAGGGATGAAGCATGAATTGGAGATCATTGTGATAGACAAGGAGTAGAGTGATCAAGGCAAAGGTATAAATATAGGGTTTTACTTTTGCCGGTTGTTGACGATCCTTAATGCTCACATTTAACCGTCAACTAATCATAGAAAAGGATTCAAATGCAACCAACACCCAGACTAAGGGTTTTATCTGACAGAATTCCACGAGTTTTGGTGTTTGTCTATTTCTGCAGGGGGGTCATCAGGAAATATGGAGGAAAGGCCCACACGTCGGGTTTACATAGAGATATTAACATGTGCGGTAATTTTCTATCATCTAGAAGACTCCAGAAGCCACGGGAACGAAGCGGAGGCAGAACGCGGCCTGGCCCAGGGCGCCCGCCCTCCTGTAGTGCCCAATCAGGGTCAACTTCGCGGATCATGCTCCACCGACCTAAGGGATCAAGGAAAACCGTGCGATTAATGTCGGTTTCATCCGACGGCCCACATTCATTTGGAAGGACTATATAAGCAGACCCCCTGGCCCCTGGAGAACATACCTCTTCTACAGAATCAAAGCTAGGGTTTCAATTATTCATCCAAGTAGAGAGGATCTCTCTAGTTCATCTAGTTCTAGTTCTTGTTAGTTCTAGTTGTAATCTAGAAAATAGGGAGAGAGAAGAGGAGAGTGGAGTAGGAGCCGGATCTGTCGGATCTTCCTCAACATTGTACTTTTGCAGCAACTGATTCATTCTTCATCGTTCTCCAAGTTCTTCAATTCATAATTCCTGAGTTCTTTAATTACTTTTATTTACATTCAAGTTATTTATTGGATTCCCGCTTGCATCAAGTGCTCTAGTCTTTGCAACGCTAGAGTAGTAATTAATAGATTAGACGTGGTGTTTAGTCTTGCAATTACCTGGAATTGCACCCAATCCTGCGGATTGTTGTGGTAGCCCTAGGGTAGTGACAGCCCTAACGGTCGACGTATTCCACCTTGTTCGGATCGGTGTTTGTAGGACCGTAGTCAGAGCTTCCTAGCCCCCTTCTCATCTCTTTCTATGGTTAGTGTTCTGATGTCCCGAAATAAATAATCTTTGAAGTAATTCTTGATTCTTAGATCAGCTAGAGAACTCTCAGGAAACTTCCTCTCTTCCCACCAAAAATAATTATATAGTTAGCCTTGGGCGATCTTGAATCTTAATTAGTACACTCACGTTCCCTGTGGAAAATCGATACTCTGGAATACTCCCGGGTGAAAGCTACATCGGTATCCATGCGCTTGCGGATTTTTCTGTTTGCGTTTAAAGTACACAACAAGCTTTCTGGCGCTGTTGCCGGGGAACGGTAGTTGTGCTAGTTTCGAACCAAGTCATCCGTGTATCCTTTTTATTTTCCTTTTTTACCACACTCACCTTACCATTTTCACCATACCACATGGATTTCACTCCTATCTATAAATTCTTTGCTCCAAAGGGCGAGTTATTAGAGCCACCACCATCATCACATCCAATCCTTACAGATGGCTACGACCTCAGCCCTGATCTAATAGCCATGATTCTGGAGCAACCCTTCTCTGGGCAAGTAGATGAAGATCCATACACCCACCTTAGAGAATTCGAGCAGTTCTGCTCTTGCCGATCTATTTCTGGCATGACACATGAAACCCTTAAATGGAAATTATTTCTGTTCTCCCTTTTGGGAAGAGCAAAAAAATGGTATGCTCATTCTGTAGGAGGCGTTAATGGAAATTGGGATGAACTTCGGGACAACTTTTGTCTCGCTTTCTTCCCACTTTTTCGAATCGCTGACCTTAGAATCGAAATTCTTACATTTAGACAAAGAGAGAAGGAAACTTTAGCAACAGCTTGGGCTAGGTCCATAAGCCTTACCAATTCTGGTCCAAACCTTTCCCTGCCTGACCATGTACTGTACTACCACTTTTATCGTGGTCTAAACAAGGAAGCTGCTCTTCACCTCGACATTGCTTCAGGAGGCTCATTCACACACAAACTCACAGATGAGCGGAGAGCTATCCTAGAGAGAATCCTTGAAAATACCCCTTACATAGGCATTTATGATGAGTTTCTTGAAGAAGAAAAAGAAGTCGAGCCTGATCCTAAACCAAAATATGAGGAACTTGCAAGCGAGTTAGAAATTCCACCTGACCCATTGTTGACACTAGCTAACACCACTTAGATACTAGGTTGTCATCCCTAGCATGGCGCCAGAGTGTACAAAGGTATTTATAAATGTAAAGGCTCTTTAGAAAATAATCTATTCTATCCGCAAGCGCACAGATAAAACACCTCATTGTAGCATTTCACCAGGATAAGTATTCCAGGTATCGTTATTTATAATTTTGCTCTAGGGATCTAAAGAAGATGGAATTAAATCAAAGGGGCAAAATCTATCAAGGCATAGACTAGAGATAAACTTGCAAGAACATGATTACTAATGAGAAACTCGTCACACAGTCACTTACTTTAGCAGGGGGAAAACCATAAAGATAATGATAATAAAGTATAAGTTCATGGGTAGATAACACAGCGATTAGAAAATAGACTACTACTCATATACGTAGGTGATGTCGGATTAGCTAGAGAATGGATTCTAAGTTATCTACTAACTACTAAGTCATAATCTACTCTAGTTATCTACAAGATCATATATAGCATAAAAGACTCTTCATTCATGTATAAGGAACATTGATAAAGTAAATCAGAACATCGCATGACTTACTCCACAATACCGGTTCTGCCTGTCCTATCAATGGAGGGTGGACTATATAAGAATCAACGAAGCTGTCACTATCGCGAACTACCACACGACTCGGCCAATAGGATACATTTGCAGATAAATAACATCTAAGCACCACGCTCACATGTGATCTATCACCTAACTCCCTCGCGTCAAGAGCTAAGCGCTTTGCAAACTTATACATAAACTCATTATCAATCATAACTATATCAAATATAGAACTAGAGCAAACTAAGAACATAATAATTAGAGACATAATGCAATTAGAACAATAGAATTAGAGAAAGATATGAATAATACCAATCTTTATTACCGAAGATCCGAATCCAGAGCGTAGTGCTCTACTTCTCTAATTGCTATCTAATCAACCTCTAAACTTGAAGGATTAGGGAGTAGCTAATTCTAATTCTCTGTGGGAGAGAGATCTAAACCCTAACTTTGATGGCTACCTCTGAATAATGATTTCTCCTCTCTCCTCCAGGGGCCAGGGGGTCTGGTTTTATAGTCCCCTCAAGTGAACGTGAGCCATTGGATCAAACCGACATAGATTGTATGGTTTAGATTGATCCTTTAGGTCGGTGGAGAGTTGTCCCGAGAGAGAGTCCTGATCCAACTCCTACCCTGGGCGGGCGCCCAGCCCCCGAGCCCGAATCGCGTCCCGTTCGTTCCCGTGGTTTCTGGATCCTTCTAGATTGAGGAAAATTGCGCGGCACGTAATTATCTCGTTGTAAACATGACATGTGGGCCTTCTCTCCCTATTTTCTGATAAACCCCTGCAGAAATAGATAAACACCAAAACTCGTGGAATTCTGTCAGATAAAACCCTAATTCTAGATGTTTGTTTCATATTGATCCTTTTCTATGTTTATTTGATTATTAATTTTAGTACTTAAGGACCGTCAACAAACTCCCCCAAGCTTACCCTTTGCTCGTCCCTGAGCAAATAGCTAAACTTAGACGGATCAGGAGTTGCTTCGATGTTTTCTTTCCTGACAGGCACACATGCTTTTACATAAAAATCCTTCCAGATTAGAGTGAAGTGTTATGAAGTTTAGTACCTGCACTTAAATCTTAAGTAATCAAAATACAAAATAGTTAAGTCAAGCACTATCCCTCTTGTCTATACTTCACCTTTGTTCTAGAGTTTTTCATAAGTTTTCAAAATAAAACTCAGAGTTCCCAGCAATGATTCTCTCAAGTCTCTCTATATGTGGTATTTGTGGATCCTTACCATAATGTCACTTACCTATAGCTAATAGAATAATTAAGTGGAGCTCATAGGAGTGGAAAATAGCTCATACATATGTTGTCTAATCGAGCCATGGATCCAAAGGAACTCAGCATATAATTAAATCAAGATGTGCATGTGTGATGGAGTAAATGATAATGATGGTGAAAATGCAATAGTGTTAATAAATCTTAGTTCTCATTGCTCCTCATATTGCTATCTCTCCTCTTCTTTGATCTTTGCTTTGGGAGAACATGGGCTATCTTTTCTTTCTTTTTCTCTTTTTTTTCAGGTGGGTAGTGGATACCTCTAATTCTACTGTCGGACACTTGTCCATTTTTTCCGCTCAAGTGGGCATCTTTGTACCCCTAATTCTACTTCAGACACTTGTCCATTTTTACCTCTCGTCTCACTCTTTTTCTTTCTTTTTCGAGGTTCCCGGGCACTTGCCCCTTTTTATTTCCTCGTATATATTTTTGCATAACCCATGCTTCTTCTGCATTGAATCTTTTTAGAGAGAGAAAATAACAATACTTGGGACAGTGAGTGATAATATTTTTAGCAATTTTAATGAATGGTGGTGGATGCTGTGGTAGATGTGCAAGTGAATATCTTAATTTAACCACATGAAAAGCTCCTAAGGGTCGACACAGCTCGATCAAACTCAATGTAAATAAAAGATGTTATAGCAAGTATGGCTGTGGTAGGTAGTTTTGTATGCTAGGAACTCATCATGTGATTTGTAAGTTTTCAAAAATAAATCTCTAGAACTTAGTGTAGTAGGAACAAGATAAACAGCAGCTCAACTTTATATCATGCCTTTCTCTTACCTAGACTTTAGTTTTATGCTTCCCAAAGATAGTGAGTTTAGTTTTAGTAATTCCTGGAAGAACTCTAATATAAAAGCTAGGTACTTGTAAGTAAGCAAACAGAGCAACTATTCATCATTTCCATCATGCATATTTTTGGTCTTTATTTTTTTTTAGAGATTAAACTTAGCAGAAAAATAAAACACACTTATCTACACACTCTTTTTATTTTGTTTTCATGTTTATTAAAGTGCAGTGAATTAAAGCAAGAAAATATTTATTTGGTTTTCTAAGTTTTTCCTTTTAAGATAAATTAAATACTAAGACAGAATAGAATAAATAAGAAGAGCAAATAAAAACTCACTTGATAAATTTAGGGAGGAACTCCCCCAAGCTGGATGTTGCCGTCGGTCTTACCCGATGTTCCAGAACCGCATCATGGTTGTGATGTTGTCGTTCATTGTTGTTGTATCTTGTCTCAGCTCTTGTACTGCAGCGGCATGGTCCTGGTTCCATTTTTGTTGCTCTTCCAGGAGTCTTCCATGTTCTGCTTGCGTGTTCTGAATGTCGAGGAGGGTGTTGTCGGTACGAGTGAAGAAAGCACCGGCCTCTTGGTAGTAGTCATTCGTAAAAGCGTAGGAGGCGTCGGAGTATCGTCCTGCATCAAATTGGGGTGGAGGTCTGGATCCTGAAGCTCCATATGGATCAGTGGAGTACCTGCCCGTATGAAAAGGCGGGTTTGTCCACTAGTGATCTTGGCTCTCCGGCCATGTCTCCTCTGTTGGCTCTTGTGGTTGCGCATGTCGAGCCCATGGGTCTCGAAGGACTCGTGGATTGTAATCGCAATAATGCAGGTGCGCTGCTTCTTCTGGTCCAGGGTCAGCTCCATACCAAGTGCGTTCTCGGTGAGTGGTTATCCTTTCAGATGCCACTCGCTGTGGAGTTCTCTGGTTCACTGGTGTTGCTGCAATCTCAATCAAAAAGTTTTGCACAGCGTAGAGGCCAAGGTTCGGGTTAGGTAACCGAATCTTGCCTTTATCATCATATAGCATATACATTATATTCCCCTCTTTCTTTAACATCCGAGCTTGTCTACATGTGTCATAGCCATGATAAATTCTTAAATCTTCTATGAAGTCCAATGATGAGTTTTCTAGTAAGTGAAGATTAGTGGCTAGACGAGTGATAAGTGAAGTACATCCTACTGGTCCCTGAAGACTAGGTATACTAAGCCAATGTGAAACTAATAGTGTAACAGGTGAAGTGGGTACTTTACTAATAGCAGCATATAAAAGTTGTAAATCTCCTACTCTTACTTTCCTAATATCATTGCGATAGAAAAGATTGTACCCAAGCTATTTGTGAAACATCCTGAGAGTGGGGTGTTCCATGTCACTGGTTCGGGCTTGACTGTAAAAATTATCTCTAGATATTTCTCTCCAAAACTGGTGTCTCTCAAAATTGGGTAAATCGGAGTCAATGTTCAGGATGCATCTTGAAGAGAAACCAAGATGGTCGCTCAGCTCTCTCCAAGATAACATAATTTCCTGTTTAAACATCCGAAAAACAATTCCCCCCTCATAGTATTGTAAAGTGCAAAGAAATTCGAGGGTGAGAAGACGAGAACCCAGCTCAGTTATATTCCAAAAATTTGTCCAACCCATCATTTGAAAAATTAAGTCAAATTCAGTGTCCATACCTATTTCTTGTAGTAGGGTTGGATCGAGAGTAGGGGTATGAATGAAATCTTTATTCTTCAATTGCTGATAGACTTCCTTCTCTCTTCGGGTCTTTAGTCCAAGGTCTCCTATCTTGAGAAGAACCTTAACTTGCTGACCTGATGAAGATGATGGAGCTTGTGTGGGTGTCGGGTCGACGCTCATCTCTGATGGCTGTGAGGAGTGTCGGGATGAACTCCTTGTACCAATGTTCTTGAGAGC
This sequence comes from Sorghum bicolor, assembly GCF_000003195.3. Lineage (NCBI taxonomy): Eukaryota > Viridiplantae > Streptophyta > Magnoliopsida > Poales > Poaceae > Sorghum > Sorghum bicolor. The sequence goes on from NC_012876.2 coordinate 41,565,930, forward strand.
CTTCCCTGCATTCTTCACTTTCTTAAACATCCTGCAAACAAAAGTTGGCAAAAACACAACTGGTGGAAAATGTGAGATAAAATGTTAGTGGTCAGCTGTCCAGAGTGTCAGTAGTCCAGGGGTTAATCGTTCAAGACAAGTTTCTATTTTGGTAGAGCCTCCCCCTAAACAACTTTTACTTCCGCTTGGACAGTGGGATCACTATTTGCTAGGTGACAATCACTTTCTCAAAAGAACTCCAACCTTCCCTTCCACTCTCCTCTTTCTCTCTACTCTCTTCTCTTCACTACAAGAACTCCTTCTCGGGAAACTGAGATTTGTGTGGTTTTCTGAAGTGTTTGTGTGAAGAGAAAGGGAGCTGAAGGTGGGCTTTTATAGGCTGAGCAGGGGACAGGGCGGGCGCCCACTTGTGGTGTCCATCCTGGGTGTGCCTCCTCCACTTGCTTCCTTGCTTTGATCTCACGCAGAATAATGTTGTGTTGGTGGTGGTTGGACGGTGGAAAGATGTCAGGTGAGTGGAAACATATTGGTGGATGAAATTATGTGATGGGATATATGTGAGGTGAAGTGTATGACATGTGGGACCCAAAGAGTGTGGGTCATGCTTCTAGAAGATTAATATGATTAAATATAGTGCAGGAAAATCTATGAGAATTGAAACTTATTGAAAATGATACTGGAAAATATTTTTGTGCCTCCATAATAATTAATAATATGGGTTGTTACACACCACGATTATTATTTATATGGGGTTTTTTGATTATTATAATTATGCTATGACTAATGCAAGAATTAATTATGCAAGAATTTAAATATGAGAAAAATAATAATGCGGATAAATACCGATTTACCTTCCGGTGAGGGTTTGGGATTTTTAGGTCCCCCAAGCTGGACCTCCAAATCTTTTAATCTTCTGAGTTTCCTTCCTCCGGAGATGGTGTCTCCAGTGGTTCTTCATGAACTTCCTTCACTGTAGAGTCTCTCTCTGGTCTGGGTTTGAATGTGAAGTGTTCTTCTTGACCGTTTATGTTGAACTTGATTTCTCCTTTTCCGACATCAATGTGGGCATTGGCAGTGCTCAGAAATGGCCTTCCAAGGATGATGGATACTTTTGAGTCAGGACTCATGTCCAGTACTACGAAGTCTACTGGCACCAGGAAATCTCTGATCTTGACTGGAATGTTCTCGGCGATGCCCAACGGGTGTCAAACCGATTGATCCGCTAGTTGTAGGCACATTGATGTTGGTTCTAAGGTTGCATGCTTAAGCTTTTTGTAGACTGATGCTGGCATCACACTGACACTTGCTCCGAGATCACAAAGTGCATTGTTGAAGTGTTGGTTTCCGATCGAGCAGTCAATAGTGGGGCATCCTGGATCTTCCTTCTTCTTTGGTGGCTTATTGAGGATGGCCGCACTACATTCTTCTGTCAGCTTGATAACCTCAGTGGTGGGCAGTGGTCTCTTCTTGTTAAGAATATCTCTGATGTACTTTGCATATGTAGGTACCTGTATGGCATCGAGCAGAGGTATGTTGACATATAATTTTTGAATGACCTCTACAAACTTACCAAACTGCTCATCCGACTGCAGTCCTCTGTTTCTTCTGGGAAATGGCAAATAGTTGGTGTCGTAAAAATCTTTCCTCATTTCTCCAGTTCTTGGTGGTTGGAGCAGATCTTCTGCTTCAACTGGGCTTTCTTCTTCTATCACTGCTGGTTGCACTAGTGCTGATGTTCTTTGTTTCTCTTTTGGGTATGGTGGATCTCTGGTGGCTTTGCCTCCTCTAGTAGTTATATTCTTTACCTGCTCAAGGTTAGTAGCAACAGGCAGTGCAGCAGCTATCTTTATTAATTTAAGCTCTACCCTTTTATTAAGAGTGTTTTGCTCATCAAAGGCAGTTAGTAGAAAATCCATTTTATTGTGTATATCTTTTAGAGATGATTCATTTGTATCTAGCCTTTGTTTAACTTCATCATTAATTTTGGTTTGTTGAGCAATTATCTCTTTTAATGAAAGTTGCTTGACAGTATTACCTGAATTCATACCTTTGCTATTGGGTCGACTCGAAGTTGGTTGATATTTGTATGCTGTCTCAATGGCCCTTTGATCTTCTTTGAACTTGGCCCTCTGGTCAATCCAATGGAGCAAATTTTCCATCTTAGTTGATAATGCATTTACTTCTTCTGGTATTTCTTCAGTTTGATGACATTGTTGAGCTTTATCTTGGAACCAGCTTTGGTTTTCTGCTATCTTATCCAAAAGTATCTCTGCTTTTCCAGTTGTAAGCTCCAAGAATGATCCTTTAGCAGATGCATCTAGGCACTCACGAGCCTTCTGGGTTAATCCATGGTAGAAGGTCTGCATAAGTAACCATGTAGCCATTCCATGGTGAGGACAATCTGATATGTATCCTTGAAAACGCTCCCATGCTTCTGAAATGGCTTCTGTCTTCTGCTGTTGAAAACTGACAATATTTCCTCTTAAGGCAGTTGTTTTGCCTATAGGGAAAAACTTTGATAGAAAGGCATCTGACAAGTTCGTCCAGTTGTTGATGTTATCTTGATGAGTGTAGAACCACTTCCTTGCTTTTCCTTCTAGTGAGAATGGAAAAAGGCGAAGCAGTATGACGTCTTTGTCAACTCCGTTGATGTGAATTGTGCTTCCAATCTCTAAGAAATTCTGCAAGTGTGCACTGGCATCTTCATGTGCCTTTCCACTGAATTGTGTAGCTTGTACCAGATTGATGAGGCTTGACTTGAGCTCAAACTCAGGTATTCCTTCTTCTACTGCAAATCTTAGACCAGTTGGAATGTTCTCAAGGCTTGGAGCAGAGAATTCTTGCAAGGTCTTGTGTGCCATAGCTTCAGCAATTGGTAGCTAGCTTCTTCTTCTCTTGATTGCTTTGGTTCTGATGATGAAGAGTTGAATGTACCCAAAGTCAATCCTGTTATACCCTGTATAAAAACATAAACATAGAAAAACAACCGGGTGAACCTGCCAAAGCAGCGGTGCCTTGTTATGATTTCTCACTTAGTAGCTGTTTTATGCAATTATTTCTCTATAGTCTAGTCTAATATTTTATATGAATAACCTTGATTGATTTTCTGGCTTTCCTTAATATTACCCTTTTGTTCCCTTTAATGACTTATTCCTGAGGCTCATATAATTCCTATAATTCCCCGGCAACGGCGCCAGAAATGCTTGTTGACACTAGCTAACACCACTTAGATACTAGGTTGTCATCCCTAGCATGGCGCCAGAGTGTACAAAGGTATTTATAAATGTAAAGGCTCTTTAGAAAATAATCTATTCTATCCGCAAGCGCACAGATAAAACACCTCATTGTAGCATTTCACCAGGATAAGTATTCCAGGTATCGTTATTTATAATTTTGCTCTAGGGATCTAAAGAAGATGGAATTAAATCAAAGGGGCAAAATCTGTCAAGGCATAGACTAGAGATAAACTTGCAAGAACATGATTACTAATGAGAAACTCGTCACACAGTCACTTACTTTAGCAGGGGGTAAACCATAAAGATAATGATAATAAAGTATAAGTTCATGGGTAGATAACATAGCGACTAGAAAATAGACTACTCCTCATATATGTAGGTGATGTCGGATTAGCTAGAGAATGGATTCTAAGTTATCTACTAACTACTAAGTCATAATCTACTCTAGTTATCTACAAGATCATATATAGCATAAAAGACTCTTCATTCATGTATAAGGAACATTGATAAAGTAAATCAGAACATCGCATGACTTACTCGACAATACCGGTTCTGCCTGTCCTATCAACGGAGGGTGGACTATATAAGAATCAACGAAGCTGTCACTATCGCGAACTACCACATGACTCGGCCAATAGGATACATTTGCAGATAAATAACATCTAAGCACCACGCTCACATGTGATCTATCACCTAACTCCCTTGCGTCGAGAGCTAAGCGCTTTGCAAACTTATACATAAACTCATTATCAATCATAACTATATCAAATATAGAACTAGAGCAAACTAAGAACATAATAATTAGAGACATAATGCAATTAGAACAATAGAATTAGAGAAAGATATGAATAATACCAATCTTTATTACCGAAGATCCGAATCCAGAGCGTAGTGCTCTACTTCTCTAATTGCTATCTAATCAACCTCTAAACTTGAAGGATTAGGGAGTAGCTAATTCTAATTCTCTGTGGGAGAGAGATCTAAACCCTAACTTTGATGGCTACCTCTGAATAATGATTTCTCCTCTCTCCTCCAGGGGCCAGGGGGTCTGGTTTTATAGTCCCCTCAAGTGAACGTGAGCCATTGGATCAAACCGACATAGATTGTATGGTTTAGATTGATCCTTTAGGTCGGTGGAGAGTTGTCCCGAGAGAGAGTCCTGATCCAACTCCTACCCTGGGCGGGCGCCCAGCCCCCGAGCCCGAATCGCGTCCCGTTCGTTCTCGTGGCTTCTGGATCCTTCTAGATTGAGGAAAATTGCGCGGCACGTAATTATCTCGTTGTAAACATGACATGTGGGCCTTCTCTCCCTATTTTTGTAATACCCGATTTTAAGGACAAAACCAGATATGCACCATATGTGAGTTTTAAAAGCCAAATCTCACATATAGCTACAAATAAGGGGTAATATCAAAATACAATGCATAAATTATATAACGTACTTAGTATGAAAGAGATAACCTTTAAAAGCAAACAGCGAATAAATAACTCCAACTTCGGGTATTAACTCCACTCTACAGGATCCAACTGACTGGTTGATCACAAGCCTAACACTCCTCCTGAAGTATGGGGGAAATAGCAAGAGTGAGTCCATGTCGAACTCCACAAGTATAGCAACTAGATTGTATAGCTCCCACAATCTCATGATCAATGTGACATAAATAATGTAGAGCATTAAACAATAAATAATGAGTATTTTAACACACAGGAATCATCACCCTTAATGTAGATGTCCCCAAGGCCGCTCCTGACCGTGAGCTCGGCTAGTATACTAGTTTTAACACTCTGCAGAGGTTGTACATCTTTACCCATGAGTCATGATTTACCCTTTCGCCCGAGGTGATCAGCCTCTTAACCCCCTTCCTAGGGAGGTCGGCAGGGATCACTATGAAGCCTTTCAAAAGTTCGTCTAACATGTTAGGGCCGCAAGGTTTCCTTCGCGAGCAGATATAGATACCCCCCTTCCGAATGGCACAATGACGCGCAGCCTATACACATAGGGACAGGGGCTCGCACTATACCCGTGTCGGTTCAGCCCCTCTAGCGCCCTTTCGGGTAACCTCTAACAAGCTAGAAAAGGTCTTCATACTGAGCTAAAGCCAGAGCCATTATAGCCCTCATGGTTGCACTGTTGTCCCGGGTGATCACGTACAGACAAATCATCAAGTTGCTAAAAAGTCATTTTTATCGTTTATTACTTAACATTAATCTAGTCACAGGATCATGGTCATAGAAATAAAATCCAAATGCTATACTTGCCTTAAACACTTGATCAATTCTCAAACCATCAGCTTCCAGTCGTCATCTTCTGATCTTCAGCGCCCACAAACGGTTCTCGTCTACTCATAGCAAGCACCACGCACAGACAGACATACAAGCAACAAATAAAAACAACTAAGAACAATACACCACACAAGAGAAAAGAGCATACTAAAAGAGAATTAGTGCTAGAAGATCGCAAGAAGCACCATAACCGAGCCTATCGCTAAAGGAAATGATTAAGGGTAGTTTTATATTATAAAAGAGAAGCTCACATATTTGATCTATTTAAGTAAACAAAATACTGATTAATATTAATATATTTATTTTCAAAAGTCAAGTTAAAATTAATCATATTTTATTCATAAATATTTAATTAGATATCATTTATGCTAATTCAACACTAACTTGTAAATAAAAATTGACATACGAGAGTAGGAGTTTAACATGCGTATTTAATTTAGACTAGACAAATTATAGCTTAGGTACATGATTATGTTAGCAATTAATCATGTTAACATTTATATATAAAATACATAAGCATAAAATCTATATTGATTTTAATTATAAACTAGATGCAAGTATATTAATCAATTTAGTATTTAACTATACGTAGAAAACTATGTGACAACTAAATTAAAGCACCTTGTGTTTTAAGGTTGAACTAAGCATTTTATAATTCAAAAGACATCAGGGTCAATATTAGTTAAATTAACAATAATTTATGAAGGACCGAAATATAAACCTATTATGCTTTTAATTAGATATACAATTGCATGAGCATAAACTAAATTAATATTAACTTACACCGCTATCACGTAGTTTCGGTCGACACGATTGCATGCGACGAGAACCAATTTATAACCCTAGGTTAATTTTTAATTAGAAAGCTATTTAATAAGTAATAAACAAATTGTATTCAAATAAATAAATTCAAAAGGAAGTTATGTAACAAATATTTATTCTATTATGTAGAGGGCGATGACATGAATCTAGCACAATTTAAACGAATCAAATCAGAGTTAGGATGAGTAAACTGCAAAAATTACGAACGGGTGGCAAATCTGTAAATACCTCGTCTTCATCTTTTGGTCACGTTCGTGAACGCAGCCATGGCCGGCTGTTGCTGCGTCTAAACAAGGGCTCGTGCGAGGGGGTGCAGGGCCTCTGCTGGCCGTCTGGTGGTGCTGGCAGCACCGCGGGCGGCACAAGGCCTGCAAAGTCAGGAGTAGATCAGCTGGACACCCAGAGCAGGGGCCGAGCAGCCACCGGCGGCGGCGCTGTTCCATCAGCACGAAGGGGCAGGGGCTCCGAGGCGGCCGCGGGGTTAAGCGCATGGTGCAGCAAAGCCGTAGGGGTGCGTTGTCTCGACCGTGGCTGCTGTAGAAGGCCAGCATCAGCACCAAAGCATGGCGGTCAAGCTCAGATCGATCGACCGGCGGCGGCAGCTAGGGCTTGGGTGATGCTGTAAGCTCGGATGAGACGTCTACGTTAGGGTTTGGGAATAAGGGCAGCGCGTCACCTGGGCTACCATATATAGGGTCGTAGACGTTTGGAGTGGGGCACTCTGAATCACGGGAAAAATCAGGAGCTGGGCGACGGGATTTCGTCTCAGCTGAGTCCGGCTCGATCACGTCTAGAGGAAAGCGATGACACGGTTTGCGTGTCGTAGCAGTGGATCAAGGTGCCGCCGTGATAGAGAGAAAAGAGGGTGCTGCGCTGGGCTCGAGAGCAGGCTGCGGGAGGAAAAAGCAGGCCATGCCTACTGGTCGTGAAAGAGAAGGGAGTTTTCTCATTTATTTTATTTTCTTTTCTTTATTTCAAAACCTATTTCAAATCCATTTTAAAAAAAACGGTTTGAAAATATTTGTGCACTTTGGTCAAATCACTCAGCACAATAAATTCTCCTGCATGACTGCACAAACAAGTTGCTAAGCTCTATATGATAAATTTTATTTTAATGAAAAAAAATATTATTTTCCTGTATTCTCATGAGCACAAAAATAATAAATTAAATTAAACTTTCATCTATTTTAAAAGGAGCAAATTTTTGGGTGTCACAATTTTTTGATAAACCCCTGCAGAAATAGATAAACACCAAAACTCGTGGAATTCTGTCAGATAAAACCCTAATTCTAGATGTTTGTTTCATATTGATCCTTTTCTATGTTTATTTGATTATTAATTTTAGTACTTAAGGACCGTCAACACCCATCCATTAATTTGGTTGTAGAGAAACCTCCTGATAAGGGTATGCAAAACCAACTAAGGGATGATGAACCACCACCTTTAGAGCATCCCTTTGAATTCGAGGAAGATCTTTTTGAAGATTATGGAAACACCTCAAATTTTCCTATCCAAACACGACCTCTAGCAAGGACCACTCAATCTGTTCTAAGAGTAGAATCTGTTGACATAGAACACATCAAAAGCCTTTCGGCTATTCTGAGTTATGAATGGCTAACAGAAGTTGAGCTGTCTCCTGAGGTAGCTCGAATCATCACTCTTTCAACCATTCTTCTGTGCCAAATTAGAGGGTCCGCTAGGAAGGTCCACTACAATCCATATGTTAGGATAGATGTTATTTCCAAGCAGTTAGCTTACACTCTTTATCCCAACGAGTCCATAACCCCATCTCAAAAACTTTTACAAAGTCCATCTGGATTAATTCTAGAAAGCCATGGGGTATTAAGGGCAGTTCCTGTTAGAATCAAGGACTCTGGAATATGTCTGGATTTTCACATCTTTGACATACCAGAGATTCCTCTCTTGATTGGCAGACCAATCATGAAACTTCTACAAGAACAACCATAACGAGGTCATTTAGACTTCAAGGTTGGGAATTTCACTATTGTTGTTCCTCTTGCTAGATCAATTAACACGATAGTGGAACCCAAACTTGAACCAGATCCTATTGAGGAGATCTTAATGCTGACTCAAGAGGAGATGGCCCAACCATTCTTTAATCATGAACACTTTGTTCAAGAAGAAGAAGAGTTGATAGAACCTGTTGAGCTAGACAAAAATGAACAACCTTCACCTCCTTCGATAGAATTAAAACCTCTTCCTTCTGGCCTTATATATGTCTTTTTGCACAACAACCCAAAAACTCCAGTAATTATCAGTGGCAAGCTTTCTGATTATGAAACACAACAACTTCTCACTGTTCTTGAAAGACATAGATCAGCATTTGGCTACTCTCGAAGATCTCACGGGCATTAGTCCCATTCTCTGTACTCATCGTATCCCTATTGATCCCAATTTTATACCTTCAAGGGAACCACAACGGAGACATAACAATGCTATGTGAGAGGTTGTTAAGAAAAAGGTCCTCAAACTCTATAATGCTGGGATTATTTATCCTGTGCCACATAGTGAGTGGGTTAGCCCTGTTCAAGTAGTGCCAAAGAAAGGAGGAATGACGGTCGTTAGGAATGAGAAGAATGAACTCATCCCTCAACAAATTGTCACTAGGTGGCTTACGTGTATTGACTATCGAAAACTCAACAAGGCTACAAAGAAAGATCACTTTTCGTTACCCTTCATTGATGAAATGTTGGAACGGCTTGCAAACCACTCTTTCTTTTGTTTCCTTGATGGTTATTCTGGATATCACCAAATCCCAATCCACCTAGATGACCAAGGAAAGACTACCTTTACATGCCCGTATGGAACTTATGCATACCGACGAATGTCGTTCGGATTGTGCAATGCTCCAGCTTCTTTCCAACGGTGCATGATGTCTATTTTCTCGGACATGATTGAGAAGATCATGGAGGTTTTCATGGATGATTTTACCGTCTATGGCAAAACCTTCGATCATTGTTTAGAGAATTTAGATAGAGTCTTGCAGCGATGTGAAGAAAAGCACTTAATCCTGAACTGGGAGAAATGCCATTTTACGGTTCAGGAAGGAATAGTGCTAGGACATAAAGTGTCCGAACGTGGTATAGAGGTGGATAAAGCAAAGATTGAAGTTATTGAAAAACTTCCACCTCCCATGAATGTGAAAGGAATCCGTAGCTTTTTGGGACATGCAGGGTTCTATAGATGCTTTATCAAGAACTTCTCTCAAATTGCTAGACCCCTAACTAGTCTCCTAGCTAAGGATGCACCTTTCATCTTTAGTGATGATTGTCATGAATCTTTTCAAACTCTTAAGAAAGCACTCATCTCAGCCCCGACTATCCAACCACCTGATTGGAATCTTCCTTTTGAGATCATGTGTGATTCTAGTGATTTTGCGGTTGGTGCCGTTTTAGGACAAACCAAGGATAAAAAGCATTATGCCATATCCTACGCTAGCAAAACCTTGTCTAGACCACAGCTCAGTTACACTACAACTAAAAAAGAGCTTTTGGTTGTTGTCTTTGTTATAGACAAGTTTAGATCTTACTTAGTGGGGGCAAAGATAATCATCTATTCATACCATGCTGCTCTCAAGTACCTCCTCACTAAGAAAGATGCGAAGCCTCGTCTAATTCGATGGATTCTTCTACTCTAAGACTTTGACATAGAAATCCGAGATAGGAAGGGAGTAGAGAATTCCGTAGCTGACCACTTGTCTAGGCTTCAATATAAGGAAACACATGATGAGCTTCCCATAAATGACTACCTAAGGGATGACACCCTGCTTAAGATAACACATGCAGATCCATGGTACGCAGACATCGTAAACTTTATAGTAAAAGGCTATGTCCCACCTGGTACAAACAAAAGGAAGTTGCTTCACGATAGTCGTTTCCATCTTTGGGATGAGCCATATCTTTTCCGAGTCTGCACTGATGGACTCTTGAGAAGGTGTGTTCCTATGGCTGAGGCTACTCAAATTATGGAAAGATGCCATGCCTCGCCATATGGAGGACACTATGGAGCATTCCGGACACATGCTAAAATTTGGCAAAGTAGTTTTTTCTAGCCAACGATGTATGAAGATACAAAGGACTTTGTTAGGAGATGCCACCGATGTCAAAAACATGGGAATATCAACTCACGAAATGAAATGCCTCTCACAAATAATCTTCAAGTAGAACTTTTCGATGTATGGGGCATTGATTTCAGTGGGCCATTCCCTATGTCTGGGAATTGTGAGTATATCTTAGTAGCTGTGGACTACGTGTCCAAATGGGTAGAAGCCCTACCTTGTCGATCAGTTGATTCAAAACATGCCAAGAGAATGTTCCATGAAGTAATCTTTCCTCGCTTTGGTATACCCCGGATAGTTATAAGCGATGGAGGTTCCCACTTCATCGATAAAATCTTCCGGAAGTACCTAGCCAATCATGGAGTTCGACACAACGTCGCAACACCATACCATCCTCAGACTAGCGGTCAAGCTGAAACATCTAACAAATAAATCAAAAATATTTTACAAAAGACCGTAGATGAGATGGGTAAGGGGTGGAAGGACAAACTTCCTGATGCACTTTGGGCATATAGAACTGCATTCAAAACACCCATAGGCATGTCACCTTATCAACTTGTATACGGAAAAACTTGTCATTTGCCTGTGGAAGTAGAGTTTAAGGCTCATTGGGCACTCAAGAAATGGAACATGGATCTCCACCTCGCTAGCGAGAATCGTCTGATGCAACTATCTGAGCTAGAAGAATGGAGAGAGAAAGCCTACCACAATTCAAGGATCTATATAGAGAGAACAAAACGATGGCATGATAAAAGAATCAAGCACAAGGAGTTTAAGCCTGGAGATAAGGTTCTACTATTCAATTCAAGAGTTAAGCTCTTTGGGTATGGTAAGCTACGAAGTAAGTGGGATGGACCATACAAGGTTATTGACACTTCAACTCATGGAGCCATTACCATCCAAGACGACATAGGTAACACTTTTAAGGTAAATGGTCAACGCTTGAAAATCTATCTCGAGCCACAAAACAACCTGGTAGAGGAACTTGATGTGATTGAGTTCATAGAATTCTCACATTAAGCTCTCATAAGCTCTAGACAATTACCTAACCCTTAACATGCTCCACGAGTTTTGTTGTCTATTTGGGTTATGCAGGATTTTGAGGCTTAAGAAGAGTGAGACCGAACATGCAGGCCACAAGAGTGAATGACTATGTCAACATCCAGCTTGGGGGAGGCACCCCCACGTGTATCTAGATAAGTATTACTTTTCTTTCTTGGTTTTATTTACTAGCATTCGGAAATAAATAAATAAGTAAACAAAAAAATGCATAACCATAAAACCAAACAAAGTTTTTATTTTGAAGTAATATACAATAGTTTTGTGTAATCCTAAGTTTTAAATAAAATAAAAAGAAAGTTTGATCCAAGTCTAGGTAATTGACAAACATGATATGAGAAGGTCTGAGCTTTTAACTTGTTCCAAGTTTTGCTAGAGTTCTGGAGATTTTATCTTTTGAAAATCTAAAAATTAAAAAAAAAGATCCTCTTTGACATAATACCTAGAGTCTTATAAGATATAAAAATTAAAACTATGGGCACTTGCTTTGTTCAAGCTATTGTTAATTCTTGTAGTTTTGGTTCAGAGAATTATCATGCTCCAAAGATCAAGATCTTTTTGTTTTAAAAATATAAAAGATTCACTCTTCCGAAGTATTATTGCGTTAGAGGCATGGGACTATGCAAAAATTTGATTCGAAAAAAAAGAGTGAGACAAGAGGTAAAAATGGACAAGTGTCCGAAGTAGAATTAGGGGTACAAAGATACCCACCTAAGTGAAAAAAATGGACACGTGTCCGATAGTAGAATTAGGGGTACTTGGTGCCCACTTGAGAAGAAAAAAAAAGAGAGAGAGAGACTGAAAAAAAGAAAGAAAAAAAAATGATAGCCCATGGTCCCTCTAATAAGCAATATGCCAGTAAGAGATGACAAACTTTTCATAAAGGTCAAAGGTCTTGATCTAGGAGTATGACATTCCTCTCCCTTGCTCCGAGCATTGACATAGCAAAATGCAAAGTAAGTATGCTAAAATTTTTAAAGCTCTACTTATATATAAATCTTTCGAGAAGAAGGCAAATGTCTCAGTTTTATTTTGGAAACTTACAAAAAAACTCCAGAACAAAGGTAAGATAGAAGAACTTGAGACATAGTGCTTGATTTGATCGTTCTGTTTTTCAATCACTTAAGACCTTAGTAATAACTTAAAAACCTTATAGTAAGAGGCATAAAAGTAACCCCTGTTTTCTTGCTGATTTTAGCTTTGCTCAAGGACGAGCAAAGGTTAAGCTTGGGAGAGCTTGTTGACGATCCTTAATGCTCACATTTAACCATCAACTAATCATGGAAAAGGATTCAAATGCAACCAACACCCAGACTAAGGGTTTTATCTGACAGAATTCCACGAGTTTTGGTGTTTGTCTATTTCTACAGGGGGTTATCAGGAAATACGGAGGAAAGGCCCACACGTCAGGTTTACATAGAGATATTAACGTGTGCGGCAATTTTCTATCATCTAGAAGACTCCAGAAGCCACGAGAACGAAGCAGAGGCAGAACGGGGCCTAGCCCAGGGCGCCCGCCCTAGGGACCAGGGCGCCCACCCTCCTGTAGTGCCCAATCAGGGTCAACTTCGCGGATCATGCTCCACCGACCTAAGGGATCAAGGAAAACCGTGCGATTAAAGTCGGTTTGATCCGACGGCCCACATTCATTTGGAAGGACTATATAAGCAGACCCCCTGGCCCCTGGAGAACATACCTCTTCTACAGAATCAAAGCAAGGGTTTCAATTATTCATCCAAGTAGAGAGGATCCCTCTAGTTCATCTAGTTCTAGTTCTAGTTCTAGTTAGTTCTAGTTGTAATCTAGAAAATAGGGAGAGAGAAGAGGAGAGCGGAGGAGGAGCCAGATCTGTCGGATCTTCCTCAACATTGTACTTTTGCAGCAACTGGTTCGTTCTTCATCGTTCTCCAAGTTCTTCAATTCATAATTCCTAAGTTCTTTAATTACTTTTATTTACATTCAAGTTATTTATTGGATTCCCGCTTGCATCAAGTGCTCTAGTCTTTGCAACGCTAGAGTAGTAATTAATAGATTAGACGTGGTGTTTAGTCTTGCAATTACGTGAAATTGCACCCAATCCTGCGGATTGTTGTGGTAGACCTAGGGTAGTGACAGCCCTAACGGTCGACGTATTCCACCTCGTTCGGATCGGTGTTCGTAGGACCGTAGTCAGAGCTTCCTAGCCCCCTTCTCATCTCTTTCTATGGTTAGTGTTCTGATGTCTCGAAATAAATAATCTTTGAAGTAATTCTTGATTCTTAGATCAGCTAGAGAACTCTCAGAAAACTTCCTCTCTTCCCACTAAAAATAATTATATAGTTATCCTTGGGCGATCTTGAATCTTAATTAGTACACTCACGTTCCCTGTGGAAAATCGATACTCTGGAATACTCCCGGGTGAAAGCTACATCGGTATCCGTGCGCTTGCGGATTTTTCTGTTTGCGTTTAAAATACCCAACACCGGTCTAAGTTGAGTAGAGAAGTGATTGATCGGATTTAGGATAGATAGCTGACTATCAGGAGGGGAAATCACGGTCATCTCTCGAATCAAGTGCTACTAGGTTCATACCTTAAGCATATGCATTAGGATCTAGTAAAGTGCTAACCTAACTCCTTTGGGTAAAATGTTTGTGAAAAGCTAACACACATACACATTGGTGGTGGACACTTGGTGGTGTTAGCACATTTACAAAGGAGGTGGAGTTCCTAGGGTTGAGAGGGGTTTGGGTTCCTCTCTCCCTCCCGCCGAGCTGAAAAATAAGTGTATATTTTCTATTACGCCGGTGGGAAATTTGAGAAGTACTGAGAAACACTCACCGGACGCAGTGCGTGGAGGCACTAGACACTGGCTTTAGCGTCTGGTGTGCTGTCAGTGCCTGGCTCTGCTAGGGTTGAGCACCGGATGCAGGGTGTTCCCTGTTCATGCGTCCAGTGTGGCCTGACTTCAGCAGGGGGTTTCTGACTAAGAGCACCAGACGCTCAGGGTGCATCCGGTGGTGTGAGTCTGGTGTGTGAGCATTTTGTAGACCTCTCTATGTACGTGAACGGTGAGCACCAGACGCATCCGATGCTCAACGTCCGGTGAGGTCATGAGTTTGACAAACTCTCTGTGTAAGAGTCCGCTGGTCACCATACGCGTTCGATGATCACTTGGTCGCGTCCGGTGGTCCGAAGGTGACTGTTAGAGATTGACGCATGAGCTTCAAAGGTTGACACGTGGCTAACTTTAGAACACCAGACACAGGGGATCGAGCGTCTGGTGGTACCCTACTGCGCGTCCGATGCCCCTGTTTACAGCCCAGTGAGAGAGCCAATGACTCTATTTGTTGAGGGGGCTTATAAATAGAAGGTGGCTAGCTTTGGGGGCTCTCTCTTGCACATTGATTACTTGAGGCATACATGGAGCTAGAGAACACTCTCTCCACTCATCTCATTGCTTGATTGCTAATCTTAGTGAGATTGAGTGAGATTCAAGTTCATTGCATTGAGAGTTGCATCTAGTGGCACTTGATCCTTAAGTTTGCTGCAAATTTCTTGTTACTCTTGGGTGTTTCCCGATGCCCTAGACAGTTTGGAGCAGCGGAGGTGTTGAGCTCATGATTGGAGATTGTTTCGAGCCTCACCAAGTGATTTGTGAGGGGTTCTTGAGCCTTCCCCGTGGAAGATCACAAATTGGCTACTCTAGTGGATTGCTCGTGGCTTGGAGGATCCCCATCTTGTGAGTGGATGTGCGGCACTTGCTGAGGGTTTGGCTTTGGATTGCCAATTAGCTCGTGATCCATCAAGTGGGTGTATCGCCACAACGAGGACTAGCTTACCGGGAAACAAGTGAACCTTGGTAAAAAATCTTGTGGCATCTCTTGCCGAGGATTCTCTTATGATTGTGATTGTGATTGATCGATTGGTTATATATATATATATATATATACTCTACAACGTTGGTATAACGATCACTCCCCACTCCTTTACTTTCTTGTTGACCTTGCTAGTTGTTTAGCTTGTGTAGTTTAGTTCTTGTTTAGGAGTGTAGCTAGCCTTAGTTGTGCCTTGTTGTTGTGGCTTAGTGTTTAGCCTTGTACTAGACTTTAGGTGGCTTGCTTAGCTTAGTTGAGCTAGTGCTAGAATAGCTTCGCCATTTGTTTTACTAACCAACTTGTCTAGTTGAGTTTGTAGAATTTTTAAATAGACTATTCACCCCCCTCTAGCCATTTGGACCTTTCCGCCATTTTATTTTATCCCGTTTGGCTCCTAATGGCTCCCGAAGCCACTAGAGAAGCCCTGCCAAACGGGGCCTTAGTTCCTAAAAATTTTGCTAATTTTTTTCAAGATTCCTCATCACATCGAATCTTGTGGTACATGCATACAACATTAAATATAGATAAAAAAATAACTAATTGCACAGTTTGCCTGTAATTTATGAGACAAATCTTTTGAGCCTAGTTAGTCTATGATTAGACAATAATTGTCAAATACAAACTAAAGTGCTACAATAGCCATTTTACAAGTGCCTTACTCTAGATCAAGTTGTTGTTTTGTTTTTTCTTTTTTCAATCATATTAGGAAGTTGTTGTTTAAAGAAGAAGACTCTAAGTCTAGTATAACTCCTCGTATTTTCATTACTAAGGTAAAAATACCAGCTTAAGGATTATTACCCGATAAAGAGATGCTCTCTCGAATAATGACCCTAGTTAAAGTGATGCAACAAAATAACAGTTAGGACCTTACAAAGTTTGTCACATTTAATTAATAAACATTACCTAAAACAGTATACTAACAAGAACTCCATCATGTTATACTAGAAATTATGTAAACAATATCATCTCTTTCTCCTTTGGCTCCTTTTAGATCAAGTGTTTGGCCTAGCTCATCATCATGGGTTATCCCTTTGCATCTAAAGGGGCAGGACTAATAGCAAGAGTGAGTATTAAGTACTGGTGTTGCCTGTTGGAGAGCTGGTTGGCCAAGCAATTAAGGTCGTGCGCTCCCTTTCCTTTGCCCCTCTCTCAGGAATATAGAACCCTTGACTTCCCTTTCTTCCTCTAGTGAACAGACAAGAGAAAAACTCGAGCTCTCCTCTCCCATCTCTCCCAAGCTTAGTGCTAATTCTACGAGTCTTTTTAAGAGGCCTTCGTGTTTGATTTAGTGAGTTCATGAGCATCTCCTCCCTCTCCTCTCCATCTCCATAGCTTGGTGCTCATTTGAAGAGGATTGAGAGAAACCCTAGGTGTATTTGAGATTGCATATTCTTGTGGCACTAGGTGGTGATTGCAATTGTGGATTTCTTATTACTCTTTGTAATTACAGTCACTTATATGGTGTGGATTTATTGATTGGTGAGGGGATTTGGTGATTGTGTCCGCCTCCAATCAAGGTGATATTTGTGAGGGGTTCTTGGGATTATTCCCTAGCGGAGAGTCAAAAGCCACTCTAGTGGATTGCTCGTGTCATTGAGCTACCTCACTTGTGGGTAGGTTCTTGCGATGCCCATTTGTTAGGCTAGATTTGTGAAATACCTATTAGCCGCCGAATCACCAAGTGTTGGTCGACACAACAGGGACTAGCATGCCGGCAAGCACGTGAACCTCGGGAGAAAAATCTTATGTTATTTGTGATTGGTATTCTCCCAGTGATTTTATTGGCAATCATATTGTAATTGGTTCATCCTCTACACATCGGTATAATTATTACTCACCTCTTTACTTTCTTACAAACTAGTTGTAAGTAGTTGTAGAGAGTAGTGACAGAGCCATTGCTTGTGCCTAGAGATCATAAAAATTAGAATGGTTGGATAGGTGGATTGCAAGCTGGAGCAAAATTGTTTTATGTCTTTTTGTTATATTAATTCTTTGCTCTAGTGCTTTGTAGAATTTTTAATAGGCTATTCACCCCCCTCTAGCCATATTAGGACCTTTAACTAGTCATTTTTCATATCCATTTTCATTAGTAGATCATCATCAAAATGTTGTATATTTTAGAAAATAAGTTAAGAAATCTATTATCACTCATAAGTGAGATAGAACCTCCTATAGGCTCCCGTAGCTTCTGATCCAAGACACATGAAGTGAAAGTTGGTTTGTATCACTTTACTCATGTTTACCTTGACTAATTTTTCATCACACTTCTTTAGGTATGACTCATGGTCAAGATACACTAGACTTTCCCCACTTCCATTTATTATATACATCCACATCTACGTACGTGCACTAATATATGTGTCTGACTATACTTCATTGACACTTGATTAGGAATTTCATCACCTAAACCTCCCCTCACTTACGATAGAAGTATATAACAATATTCATGGATATCGGACTAGGCCATCCCAAATGGATTCACTTATCGACACGGTTTTATATGACCCACATAATAAGTGCGAAGAGTGAGTCCTTATATATTTAGGCCTTGTTTAATTTTCAAAAAAAATTTAAGATTCTCCGTCACATTGAATCTTTAGACACATGCATGGAGCATTAAATATAGATGAAAATAAAAACTAATTGCACAGTTTGTCTGTAATTTGTGAGACAAATCTTTTAAGCCTAGTTAATTCATGATTGGACAATAATTATTAAATACAAACGAAAGTGCTACAGTAGTAAAACCCAAATTTTTTTTGAACTAAACAAACCCTCATAGTCTCGATCATCCTTAATCCATCATCATATTCCATGAGCTCTCTTTACAACAAATAATTCATTATCATCAATTAACAATTATTCATCATAATCATCATCATCATTGATCATTTAATTTAATTTAGAAAATAGATTTTTTTGCAAGTATTTTGAAAATATGTTCGTTTTATAAAAATCGATGTTTCGTCTACGTGACTTGCCTGAGCCTTAAAATATGACCTCAGATCCTTCTATTTTCTCCATACATCCTTCCATTAGTTTAGCTTTCTTCTTGTAATAAATATAATATTTACAACATTGGTATTTTAGTAAAATAGATTGCGTACCAGTGTATACACATAAGTCCTGTGCTTCCAGGTATTTTTATTAGTTATTAATCTTAGCTTATGTGTGACTTATAAGAAAATATATTAGTCATGTGTGTATCATTAGCCACTAACTAACTAGTAGTACTCTTCTCCCATCTTTACGTGTGATGAACCAGAACATGATACACTCCACTACTACTAGTACTAAGGGCTTGTTTAGTTCCAAAATTTTTTACAAAATGAGCACTGTAGCAATTTCATTTGTATTTGACAAATATTGTCCAATTATAGATTAATTAGGCTCAAAAGATTTGTCTCACAAATTACAGATAAAATATGCAATTAGTAATTTTTTATCTATATTTAATGTTTTATGTATTTGCCGTAAGATTCAATGTGAAGAATAATGTGAAAAATTTTACAAAATTTTTTGGGAACTAAACAAGGCCTAAAGTTTGAGACCCCGTACAGTATGTACTAGCAAGTCAACAGACAACAGTACACACGCACTCTCCTATCAGTTTCCCCCTTCGATTGCTCTCTCTCTATCTTTATCTCTCTCTGTTACTCACTTCTCTGTTCTTCAGGTTGCAGCTGCTCACTGCTAAAGATGGCAACGCTCAACTCTAACCACCTCTATACTACTTCCTCCACTACCATGGTACTATCTAATAACACCCTTGGTGTTACCGCGCAAACAACCTGCTAAATCATATCATGAGCATGAGCATTATGTTTGTGTGTTAATGCATGTGTGAAGCTTGTAATTAAATTTCCTATACAGAAAATGCTTAATGAAATTGTTAAATGAAATCCATCCCTTGTCATGTTTATATCAAGTAGGGTTAAACTTTAATTTTTCACAAACAAAAATGATATAGAACTTATGTGTATCACCTTAATAAAACTTGTATAGTTTCCATGCACCACACACTCACCCTCTGACTGCATGAACAAATGACCATCAACAAGCAAAGCAGATGTATACAAATACATAGACATGTTTCCTATAGCACATATGCCTGAATCAAGGATTGAGGCCTGGTTTAGTTTCCAAAAATTTTCAAAATTTCTCGTTACATCGATTTTTTGAACGTATACATAGAGCATTAAATATAGACGAAAACAAAAACTAATTGCACAGTTTATTTATAATTTACTTTACAAATCTTTTGAGTCTAGTTAGTCTATGATTAAATAATAATTGTCAAATATAAATGAAAGTGCTACAGTAATAAAGTAAAAAAAATACGGACTAAACAAGCCCTGAGACATCAAGAGGAAGAGCGAAGATGTATAGTGCTGATATTCTGGATGGTTGATTAAGATCTGAAGACTACTGTTCATATAGTCTAAAAGAGCACAGGAAACCAAAAGGCTGATAAACGCCAGCATCAGCGTGCCCTTTATTATCCCTCCTCGTCCACACATCCAGCCCCAAATCCAAACCCCTTCTCCCTCCTCTCTTCCCTTACCCGAAGGGAAATAAAGATGGAAAACAAACACACACAGCAGCAACAATATCCAAAGGTAGCAACTGATCACCAGCAGTCTCCAATAGCATAGCAACACCAAGAAGCTACGCCGACCATGTCGACGTCCATGGCCACCACGCCCACGACGGCAAGGGCCATGGCGCCAGCGAGACCCCCCGCGCCGCGGCAATGCTGCAGGTACCTCGTCCTCCCCTCCACCGGCCACCGCCGCAGCATCGCGGCGTGGTCTGCGAAGAAGAAGAACCCGTGGCTGGACCCGTTCGACGACGGGCCCGACGAGGAGTTCGACTACCAGGGCATGTTCTCCGGCGGGAAGCAGGAGGAGGACCCGCGGCCGCCCGAGGACCCCGCGAACCCGTACGGGTTCCTTCGGTTCCCGCAGGGCTACAACCCAGAGCTGGACAGCCTCGCCTCCAAGGTCCGCGGCGACGTGCGGCGCGCGTGCTGCGTCGTGTCGGGCGGCGTGTACGAGAACGTGCTCTTCTTCCCCGTGGTGCAGATGCTCAAGGACCGGTACCCCGGCGTGCTGGTCGACGTGGTGGCGTCGGCCAGGGGCAAGCAGGTGTACGAGATGTGCAAGAACGTCAGGTACGCCAACGTCTACGACCCCGACGACGACTGGCCGGAGCCCACCGAGTACACGCACATGCTCGGCGTCCTCAAGGTACGTACGTACGTACGTGTATATATATATATATACTTGCGCTATTCATTGCTTAATTGCATATGGAACGATTCCTCTGTTTTATGAGCTACTACGCTGATACCGGTGAGAAATTAGTAGTTGGATGATGAGTAGAGTAAATAAAGCTTTTGGCTGAATCTCTCTCGCCATGTCATTGCAACCGGCAGAATAGGTACTATGATCTGATCGTGTCGACGAGGCTGGCCGGGCTCGGGCACGCCCTCTTCCTCTTCATGTCGTCGGCGCGCGACAAGGTTGGCTACGTTTACCCCAACGTCAACAGCGTCGGCGCGGGCCTGTTCCTCGACGAGATGTTCAAGCCGCCGACCAACAACCTCTCCGACGGAGGGTACCACATGTAAAAAACCCGTTGCCCTCCATTTGCACAACCATTTGCTTGCAGCGCAAAGCCTACCATGTCTATTGCCAACGCCACGAGTCTGTCTTGGAGTAGTTTTTAAATGAATTGCATTGGGAACTGCGATTGATGTACTATTGCCATCAGGTACAAGGACATGCTGGAGTGGATCGGCCGGCCGGCGAAGGACGTGCCCCAGCAGCCGACACCGCCGCTGCGGGTGTCCATCTCCAAGAAGCTGCGGGCGTACGTGGAGGACAAGTACAGCCGCGCCGGCGTGGAGAAGGGCAAGTACGTCGTCATCCACGGCATCGCCTCCGACTCCGTCGCCAACATGAAGTCCAGAGGCGACGACGACTGCCTTCTTCCCCTCGAGCACTGGGCTCAGATAGCCAAGGAGATCAGGTGGCGTATCATGATCATTTATTTATTTATTTCGTCGTGGCATGCAGCATAATGCATTGCGATGAGCCGTGATTGAGTGGCATCGTTCGTCTATTTGGCAGCTCCGGCGACAAGGGGCTCAAGCCTCTGTTCGTGATCCCCCATGAGAAGCACAGAGATGAGATCGAGGAGGAGGTCGGGGAAGACGCAAACATCCTGTTCATCACCACCCCAGGCCAGGTGGGTGTCTCATGAGTTAATCTCCATACATATTGCAGAATGGAA
This sequence comes from Sorghum bicolor, assembly GCF_000003195.3. Classification (NCBI taxonomy): domain Eukaryota; kingdom Viridiplantae; phylum Streptophyta; class Magnoliopsida; order Poales; family Poaceae; genus Sorghum; species Sorghum bicolor. Next base: position 41,587,560 of record NC_012876.2, read on the forward strand.
CCTTTCAAAGATGACTTACCATGCCTTTTCCGACCGACTTCCAAGCTCACGTGCCTCATCAACGACTCTGCCGGCGTCGTCGCGACCAACACCTCTGCCGTGCAGCTCGCCAACGCCCGCGACAAGGCATGGTAAGTAAACTCGGCATATCACCGGCATTTCAGCTCCTAGTTGCACCACGCTTTCGGTTCTGCAACTTTTCTTCTTTTTGCCAGTGTGGCCTTGTTCTCGTCGGCAGAGAAGGCGAAGCTGTTCCTGCCGTACGTGGAGGATAAGAGCAGTTGCACCGTCATCTCGTCGGCCACGGGGAAGCTGATCGACATCGACATCAACGCAGTGAAGAATACGGTGAAGGACTTCGAGCCCGCTCCCAGCTTCGCATTGGCATAAAAGTAGCGGCTGCCAACATCAATCCATTGCGTTGTACACAGTTCCAGAGAATTTATGTGAGCAGACACTCTGGAGACAAGACAATGATGCAGCTATTACAAACTGCAAATAGGACAGCATGCATAATGTGTATTCCGATGTTATACCGATATATAAATAAATCACATCTCATATCAGCTATGCAATAAATCGAACTAGAACAATACAGCACACAAGGTTCTAAAGAACCATCCCACACATGTTATCTGGTCTCCTTGTTGCTGAGCCTCATGTAAAATACAGTACCTATACACACTAGGGAATGGGAATCTATACAGGCAGACGACCAGTCATGGCTTCCTGAACCTAACGCTTCCTCAAATGTTCCCCAGTGCTCCACGGAACGCCGAACACCAAAGCCTCACCTCATACACAAGTTAACACAATAACATATCACTGAACCAATAAATATGACAACCTAAGATGTCAATCGAATCACCTCCTATCTCAGCATGCTCAACTGTTTTGGACTTGTACTGCAGCAGAAGTTTCTTTCAGGACAGAGTTCTTCATGTCATCGGAGTTAGTTTTGATGCTGAGCAGTGTTTGTGCAGATTCAAGTGCCTTCTCACCTCCAAATTCCAAAGTTGTCTCCTTATCAGACTCACTGTTGGCATCCTTCTGAGTAATGGTTGGAGGTTTCTCATCTGATGTAGTTGATGTGTTGGGTTGCTCAGTGGTTGTTGCTGACGGACTGATTGCAGAAACTGGTATGCTGCTGCTTCTGAATGGTTCATCGTGATTGTGTTTACCTTCATAAGTTACAACAATATTGTTAACATCATCTGGTGCCTTTTCCACATGCTTACGGACAGGGCATCCACCATGCGTGCAGCGGTAATAACTCCTGCAGAGGTTGATTCAGAATTTAGAAAGCAAATTAATTAAAACAGCACCTAGACAGAACAAATGGGCAGATGTAACAAACAATTTTGAACTGCAAAGCTTGAAAGTATTTGTTTTATGCACATGAAAAATGACATTTAAGATATCAGCTCCACTTATATCTTCATTCCCTGACAAGTTTTTGTTGGGAATTGGCAACCATTGATATAGTGCTAGTGAGAATTTAGATAGCATAGCAACATTGCTTGCAAAGGAACGTACATTGTATTCTGAAAACATGGAAGCTATTTATAGAAGACAACTGTAACAACGAAGATAAGTGGGGAACTTTGATCCAATATACACACCAGTGTACCAAAAGAAACAAAAACAAATTGGGACCAAATGACTAAATGACTCAATCTGCAACCACACAAAGCAACAGCACCACTAAACAGGACAGTATCACTTTTGGGTTAATTGAACATTGTGTGCATGACAGAGGTTCCACACTAGGCCCCCACTGTCCATCTACTAACAACTTCCACAGTTCCAATGATGCTACTAGTCAACCAGTCACATTGTAGTATTATACCCTAGATGAGGGAGACACCACCCAGGATTCAAATCCTGGTGGCACCAAAAAGATGACCTTGCTGGCAACCCAAACAAATAGTGACTGGGCACTGACCCAACTTCCAGGGGGGTAGTTGAGTTGCAGTGGTCACCAGCCCAGGAGGTCGTGGTCAGCCTATGTTACAGTGCAGCTCTATAGGGCTAAGGTAGAACTCAGGGGGTTTCTCAACCTTGTGGTTGAGGCTTTTCAATATAACGCCACGGGGAGGCTGTTCCCCAGGGCAGAGTTTTTTTTTGGGGGTTGGGGGGGGGGACTACCTAAATACAAAATGTAAGAAGTAGCAACATATCACATTTAAAGGTGTAGCGTACAACATCACTAAGGGTTAAGGGATGAAGACCTCAATCTCTTTTGGATGGAATGGTTCACTAGGGGAGCACTCAGCATTACACCCTTTTGTTAGGTGATATTAGACAACTAGGGTTCTTAAGTAAGAACTAACACATTGTATAGAGTTAATGGTTTATTTTAATAAAAAGCTTGTTACTTTGATCTACTTTGATCAAATGAAAACAAGGGTGACTGCAGCCAAACTTTACAAATTTTGTAATCAGTAACATAGTTTAAGATATTGCCATCATTGCATTAGTACCCATATCAATAGCCTATAACTTGTTGGATATGTGGGATTAATTACTCTGTGCATCCTAAACACCAAGGCCTTGTGGGTGATAAGCGCACTGCATAGGCACAGGACCAAACAAATGTAAAACAATTCGGCACATGAAATATACTTACCAGTTGCTAAAGGCCCTTTCACTTCTTACATTTTCTCGGTTTTACAGTTTTCACCATACAAAGTTCATAGTCTTGTGCTGCTAAGTGCACAAACAGTTATATTTCTATGAAACTAGCCCCAGAAGTTGTAGTTCTGTAAAATTTACTGTATCTTGAAAGGGACTCTACATCAAAGATGGTAAACTTTCACCAAGAATAGCTAATTGCAATACTGATTCCATCTCATAAACCAAGTTTGTAGGTTCTGCTACAACCTTCACGGGACCACATAAAATAATAGTTTTGCAGATGTGCTACTATATTATAATAAAACTTAAAAAAAAAATGCTTGAAGACTAGTCATGAGAACACGACAATATCTCATTGTTGCATCAGAAATTTAGTTTCTAAAAGCACCATCAGATGTAATGTTCATGGTCAATTTAAGCATCAGGGACATAAAGCTCACCTAATGTACGAAACCACCCTACTAACCACAAGCCTAATGGACAAATACATGACCCAGATGTTGAGATTAGAACAAAAACCAACCATTTAGTATTGCTAGGTTAAATGAAAATAATAATGAGCCATAAGAGGAGATAATAAGCCTCTTTCAGGATCAGAAATAACAGTAGACAATATTGTTATTAAGTTCTACAGTGTGAAATTGCTCTGTGATTGTCATGTGCTGACAACAAAGTGAGCGGCTTCCCACCTGGGGTTTGGATTTCCCTTCACGATTTTCTGCCCATACTTGCGCCATCTGTATCCATCACTCATCTTCCCAGCCTGCACAATAATCTTTTGCTCTCTAACTGTTCTGAGAACTGGCGTTAAGTTAGGCGCTGTGGTCTCAAGTGTCCTGTTCAAAGAACAACAATAGAGGATACAAAAGGTAAGAACAACTAATCAATATAGATATGAATGAATCAAATAGTCCTACAGTACAATGACCTTCGCTTTGGCAGGGGTTCTGCACTAGGATGTTCATTTTCAGATTTGTTACCAGCATCCCCTTCACAGTCACTTGAGCAAAAGAGATGCTGCTCAGAAGTTTCTGAGATGGCACTCTGTTCCAATTTACATGTAGGGGTACTGGATTCTACAATTTCTGTGTTCACAAGTCTCAAGGTTTCGCCTCCAGAGGGAACACCAATTGGAGTCACTCTTTCTTTTGCAAATCTGGTCTTTTGTGGTGGTTCATGATTGTGAGCTCCTCTATAAATGATTTCCACAACACGGCCATCAGGGAAATGCTCAACCTTCTTTTTAGCCAGACAACCTGAGTTTGTGCATCTATAGTAGCTCCTGGAATTATCACTACTTTTCACCTGCTTCTGACCATATTTCCTCCAGTTGAAGCCATCAGCTACCATATTTACAACAACATGGTGTGATTTTGAATCAGATGAAAATGACTTGTCAGCAATTGGTTTACAAATATTTCCTTCAGTTACTGATGGTGATTGCTGAAGTGGCACTAGAGATCTTGGTGTCATATAAAATGGACTTGATGGCACTTCTGAACATGCAGATGAAGTTGGTGACTGCAAGTGCATTTGTGCCTGTGCTGTAACACTCGCCAAAGCTGCTTGATGAGTCATTGCAAACTGGCCCTAATATTCAAGAAAAAGATTTTTACAGATCTAAGTAATGCAATAAAAGAATCCACTATATAGAACTGAGGAAGATATGATAGACCATACAACACACGAAAACAATGCATAAAGTGTATTTATAGTAAGATCCTACTCCTTCCGCTCTTTCATATGATGCTGGCTAGTTCAAAATTGAACTAAATAATGTCATATACAAAAGAACAGAGGGACTATATAAGAAAGCTTCATAACCTATCTCTACCACTAAAAAGAGCAACAAGGTATCATCAACACTCCGTAATATAGTTGTCTTGTATGCCTCTTCAATTTCAATTCCAATCTCACATCACATTGAGGCTTCAGTTGTAAGGGGTCAATACACAGCCGAAGAATTAATTCAAGGCTCGGTGATAGTTGTCTTTGAAAGTACATCTAGCATGAGTTAGATTGTATTTTTCTCATGTGTAATTTTGATTTATTGGCCACCCCATCTTGCTTTTGCCTGTTTTGTATAATATTTTTTTTAGAATAATTGGTATTTTGTTTGTGGCCATAAAAACACATGGGCCATTTACTAGTAGAAGTAAATGACAGATATCTTCCAATCTCAAATTTGGGTGAAAGAATACCCTAAAGTAAAAACCATGAGATCCAAGATACTGTAATATGTTGAATGAGATTAATCCAGCCCTTTAACATACATGAAATAGAACAGTGGTCCGACAGCACCTTAGTGCCTGGAGTCAGGTTCTAAGGTTCGGTAACCGGTTATGGGCCGACCCACCCAACCTAGTTGTGATTGCATGGTATAATCAGGGAATAATCTGGCATAGATTATGATTTTTGCACCCATTCTTTGTATAGCTGAGTGCACCCGTTTTTTAGACACTGCCTGGATTGCTGCTATGTTACACTATTAAGAACTCCAATGGAACTTGTTGTAATTATTTAGTCAACATCATGTGTTACTTCGCTCAATGTGCTCATGTGTAAACATGACATAATGTAACAAAAATCAAATTAGAGGGGTTGCTTTGCAAATGTTACTCATGTTCAAAAACAATGCATTGCCAATAGTTGAGTGGTTTAACTGGTTATCCTGCACTCCTGCAGCATATCTGGCCATCATGTGTGTCATCTGAATGGAGCTACTGACCAAACCCACCCCCAAAAAGGAACATTTCGAATTCAAGTTATACGGAAGACTGAATATCCTGCAAGTAGACCACTCTTCTCGAGCAATAAACTATCAACTATGGAACTGCAATAAAATTGCAACACCAGCCTTAATTATGGTACACGCACAAACCTAAGAATATTATGGAACTTCAATTGCTATATTTTATAAATACATAGGTCAATGCGTTCTAAATTTCTAATTTATTATAATTCTGATTCAGTACAAAGCCTAGAACATAAACAAGCTACATAAGTCACATGTGAATTAACCACAGAGGGGGCAAATTTCAGTATGCAGCTGCCCTTAAAATGAGTGATGGCATGTCAATCCTCTAGATTGTATACTACAAAGATTTTGTAATTCTAATCAAGCAAAAATATCAAGGTGTGCATAAATGCAACCCAAAAACTCAGGCAACATTTCTAGCACTGGCTAATTGGCCATCAAAGGTGATATCAAACAACAATTTAGCACCGGCTATGATCGGCTGACTAGGGTATGAAATTACCACTTTGTTCAGGAATGAATCAACTTAGAAATATGTGGCTCGAAACCTCATCCAGGGCTCATCAATATATTTAGTGAGAGAGAGGATTGGCAGACTCACCGCAAACCCTGGAGGCGCAATGAAGCAAGGCACGGCCACCACCGGCACCGCTAGGATGGGCGTCTCCGCACTGGCCCCAGCTGGCGGCCGGGTCACCTTGACCTCCTTCTCCGTCCCCTCCACCTTCACCACCGCAGTCACTTTCAGCTTCGCCTCTTCCTCCACCTTCTCCTTCTCCTTCCCCTCCTTCCCCTTCCCCTTATCCTTCTCCCGCTTCTCCTTCGCCCGATCCCCCCTCTCCTTCTCCACTTCGTTCGCCTTCATGTCCGCTTCTGCCGCCGCCACCACCTCCATCCCCAAGCGATCTACTGGCGGCGCCCCGGTTGGTTCCCGCGGCGGGTGCGCCTCCACCTCCGCCTCTTCCTCTTCGAGCGGGCGCTTCTCCTCGTCCGGACCCCGGGAGGGCTCCAGCGGTGGCGCCGGGCGCGTCTCATCCACGTCAGCCGCCGCCGGGGCAGGGAGCTTCTCGTTGGCCAGTGCCAGCGCCGGCGCCGGATCGCCGTCGGCCATGGAGGGGAAAACTAGGGTTTGGAAGGCTGGATAGTTCGAGAGCCGGGTGAGAAGGGGAAGAGGCAGGGGAGCTTTTGACTGACATTGACCGTAGCAGAGAGGTAGTAGTAAAAGCCGTGGATGGTGGGAGAAGGAAAACGGAACGGGAGGACGGAGGAGTGACGGACGTTGTGAACTTGTGATTACCAAGGGACGGGCACGGACGGACGGAACTACGGAAGGGCAATGGCCACTAGCTACTTGGGTCACCCGTCGAGTACCGAACGGTCAAACGGTCAAAAGTGCTGCCCCACTCGCAGCAGACTAATCCGGGGATTTTGTGGTTAGACTAGGTCCTTGTTTAGTTTTTTTTATAGCATTTTTATCTGTATTTGATAAATATTATTTAATTATAGACAAATTAAGCTTAAAAGATTCGTCTCGCAAATTACAGATAAACTGTACAATTATTTATTTCTTTTTATATATATTTAATACTTCATGCATGATTCGATGTGACGAAGAATCTGAAAATATTACAATATTTTTTAGAACTAAACAAGGCCTAGGTAGTATACCCGTGTGTTGCTATGAGACAACTAAACTTGTATATTAAAAACATACAGATCGCAAGATAAATAACAATACCGTGAAATTAAATACTGACATTAAAGTGATACTTAACCAAAAAAATCAAAATTCATGAAATTAACATAGTCAAGGAGAGCGCGGCATTGCAGGCTTATAAACTTTATTGTATAGACCTTTCCGTGATACGGCTAAGATAATGTTTTATATCAACAGAATGAAATCTTTGATATTCATTTTTTCATACACCAATAAATCCTAAATAAGTTTTACCCTATCTCCATACCATCATTACAAGTTTGAGTATATATGTAAATGTATTTGCCCGTGTCTTGGTATGGGAGTTTCAAAATTCTAAGTTGCCATTATATCATCAATCCTCAAATTCACCCATACATCTAAGGCCTTGTTTAGTTGCAAAATTTTTTTGGATTTCGTTACTGTAGCACTTTCGTTTTTATTTAACAAACATTGTCCAATCATGGAGTAACTAGGCTTAAAAGATTCGTCTTGCGATTTACAGACAAACTGTGCAATTAGTTTTTATTTTCATCTATATTTAATACTTCATGCATATGCCGTAAGATTCGATGTGACGTGGAATCTTGAAATTTTTTTGGTTTTTTATGGGAACTAAACAAGGCCTAAGTGGTCATTCATGGAACAAACAAAAAATTCTAAACTTAGCATGAAATAAATTGACCTCCAACAAATTAGAAGAATTAATTATCTGCTAGAATACTATTGTTTCACACCAAAGATTAAAATGCTACACTAATAAGTAAAAGGAAAATGCTCAGCATCCTTCCCTGAAAGTCAGCACTCGTGTTTGTGGCAGCCGAGTCCTCACTTTAAAGTGGCAAAAAATTCCTCTTTGTGGCCTAAGCCAAAAAAAAGAGAATGAATCAATATAATTGGATGAAGCTTAAATCAATGATTCAAGCATTTTAATCTTTTTTAGTACACGGTGAAGGAGGGGTTGGGTTCTTTCAGATACAAACTAATACTACTTGATAGTAGTATAGCCATAGGGATGGCTGGTAAAAAGGAAGCAAGAGTTTATTCTGGCGCCTCACAGAACTGCATTTTCAGGAGTTGTAGACACATATGTGATATAAATGTCTTACCAATAATCTAATTTATACCCTTGCACATGACTAATCCAAATCGAACTCAGGAATAATCTAAGCAATTCTAACATGACATTCCATCATTGTTTACTACATTATTAAAGAAAATACCTTCCAGATCAAGGCCGAAGAAATTACAATTAGAAATAGATTATATTAACGACTGCCCACCTCCTGAAAAGTCCTGCAAATAAAAATTAGCATCAATAAATGAAATGTTGCAAACCATCCGTCCAAAATCAAGGAACAGAAGCACATGCAAGTTTAACCAAAGATCAACGTGATACCTAGATTGGATAAATCATGTGTCCAATAAATCAAGGTGTGTGCTGATAGCAAATGAAAAGTTACTATACATTTTCTACCTTCTCTCATTGCTTGCAATAGTAAGATAGGGTCTAGAGAAAGCCAGAAAAGTATTTCATTTTTCCATTAACTTGCGAATATGTACCATAAATCTCAATAGAATCCTGAACATGAGTACTTGTCAAAAAACATTCAAGCAAATGGCAGTGAAAAGAAATCTTAAAGGAGTGCTTGTTAGAAAATATTCAAGCACAGAATGGCACTGGAAAAAACAGTCAACATTTTACTACTTCTATATAGTTATGGTGCTCATAAGTTAGTAGTAAAATTAATAATCTCTAAACTGCAAACCCTCTTTTATGAAAAAACTAAAGTCCCATGTACAAGGATCAGAGGAAGAGCTGTTACCAATAGATCCCAAGGTTTTCAAGGTGCTCACCCAGATAAAACAAGCACATTGTGTGCAGAATAAATTGAAATCCCATTAGAACAACCCGTGTCTATGAATTATATTTTTTCACAATAGCTGAATTGTTGCCTTGCAGCAACCTTGCTACATGCTAGCTTCATAATACCTTATTTTAGAGCAGATCTAAACACATACATGTAGCAGTTTGGAGCAGCATAGCTCAACTATAGCGAGTTGTATAATATGTGTTGTTCAGCCCATGTCGTGCAAGAAGCAACAATCAATACATGAAAACTCTATTTTTTGCAACCATGGATGTTGAGTTTGGCTCTAGGATAATTGACAGGCTGAATTCTAAATTTAAACAACTCTCTAGAAAATTATCTCTTTCATGCTATAGATATGTGCATACCTAATTTAGGCAATATGTTCCAAAATTGCAGAAAATTTACCTTCACCATCACTTTGAACCTACCAAAGCACCTTAGTTCTATACATTTATCAAGATTCTTGTCATGTGTCTTATCTACATATGCTTTCACAGGCATCAATTCTAGATCTCTTATCTGCATATGCATTTAAAAGATTCAGTTTTTAATGAAAAATATAAAACAATATAATCAAAAGAGCACCATTGCAAAGTAACACCCAAATTACCTCGAGCACCAAAGAGCCAACTCTGATTCATCTAAAACATCAACATCTATGGAAGGTTTCTCATACATCATCCTCTTCCCAACAAGCAGTGCAGAACTGATGTCTAGCAGAGTTTTGTGCAGAGGTACGTCAGAATATTGGTATGGCCTTCAACTGTGAATCAAAAGTATGGCACGTGAATCAAAAGTATGGCCTGTATTGCAATAAGAAGTTTTGCGATCAATTAAAAATACAAGTAGCAACTCACAACACTAAAGGAGTCATAGTTCAAAAATCTATAATGAAACAAATGAAAGGGTAACACTACAGGAAACTGGGCTTTGCCGACTGCTAGAAGCCTTCGCCACCTGTCAAAGGTAGGGCAGTCGGCAAACATACACTTTGCTGGCAGCCACTATAAGCGGTCAGCAAAGGAGACTTTGCCGACTGTCCTAATTTCCTGAGCTGTCGGCCACTCTAAGCAGTCGACAAAGACGTTCTTTGCCGACTGTCTAGGTGGCAAAGAAAAGCTGGTGGCAAAGGTGGCTGGGGCCAAACGGCGCTCATCGCCTTCCCCTTTGCCACCTGTCAGACCGTCAGGCAGTCGGCAAAGTTGAAATTTTTTATTTTTGAAATTTGAATTTAGGTTTTGGACATTCGGCGTCGTCACTTGCTCCAAACTTCCTCAAACTTTTTTCATAGCATCCACATGCAATACGAGTGAACCTTAAAAACTTTTGTGATTTTATGACCCTTTTTCTATATTTCGTTAATTAATTTCTTTTAATTGTATTTTCCACCGTAGAATCCTACTTTCAACTGCAGGTGCATCAAATAATGAAACTTAGCCATTCCAAAAATGATATTCATGTTAGAGAGTCTATTTTAAGGTCGTGTTCAGAAACTCATCCAAAATTTTGACGTCCTTGTCTGCGGAACATGACCATCCACGTGTGGTAGAGGTGCTTTTTAATTATATAAAATTCAAATGAAGTCGGAAAATTACGAAATTTGACGAGGTGTCATGTTATCACATGTGAAGCCTATGATAAAAATTTGAGGAAGTTTGGAGCAAATTGCGATGTTGAATGTCCAAAACCCAAATATCTCTGATCATGTGAACACATGCGGGGATGTCTAGGTTTTACACATCTGACGTCGCAACTTTCTCCAAATTTTTTAAAATTTTTATCATAGGCTACACATGTGATAACATGACAACTCAACAAGTTTCGTAATTTTCCAACTTCATTTGAATTTTATATAATTAAAAAGCACTTATACCACACCTCGATGGTCATGTTCCATGGACAAGGACTTCAAAATTTTGGGTGAGTTTCTAGACACGGTCTCAAAATAAACTATCCAACATGAATATCATTTTTCTAATGTCTAAGTTTCATTATTTCATGCACCTGCAGTTCAAAGTTGGATTATACGGTGGAAAATCCAATTAAAAGAAATTAATTAACGAAATATAGCAAAAAATATTACAAAATTACGAAATTTGTCAATGTGTCATGTTATCACATGTGGAGGCTATAAAAACTTTTTGAGAAAGTGTGGAGCAGGTTACGACTTCGAATATCTAAAACCCAGATATCTCCACATGTGAACCCATTTGGAGATGTGTGGGTTTTACACATCTGATGTCGTAACTTTATCCAAACTTTTTAAATTTTTTATCATAGGCTACATATGTGATAACATGACACCTCAACAAGTTATACCACACCTCGATGGTCATGTTCTATGGACAAGAACTTCAAAATTTTGGGTGAGTTTTTGGACATGGCCTCAAAATAAACTCTCCAACATGAATATCATTTTTCTAATGCCTAAGTTTCATTATTTCATGCACTTGTAGTTCAAAGTTGAATTATGCGGTGAAAAATTCAATTAAAAGAAATTAATTAACGAAATATAGCAAAAAATATCACAAAATTACGAAATTTGTAGAGGTGTTACAAAATCACATGTGAAGCTTATGTTAAAAAATTCAAAAAAATTGAAGCAAGTTGCGGCTGTAAAAAAAAGAAAAAAATACATAAAATCTTTGCCGACTGCCTCAGTCTAGGCAGTCGGCAAAGATTTATATAAAAATATTAGTTGAGCGTTTGCCGACTGCCTATCCATGGAGCAGTCGGCAAAGGGTATTTTCTAAAAAAAATTGTCCTTATCCCCACCCAGCCCCCGCGCGCCCAACCCTAACCCGCCGCCGCCAGCACACACACACACATACACGCACCCAACCAGCCGCCGCCCGCGCTGCGCCGACACTAGACGCCGTGCACCATCGCCGCCGACCAGATCCACCGCCGCCGGCCGACACCGACCCCGCCCCCGCTGAAAGGTCCTAATATGGCTAGAGGAGGGTGAATAGCCTATTTAAAAATTCTACAAAAACACTAGAGCAAGAGGTTAGTAATTAACAAAGCGAAGCTTTTTGCTCTAGCTCTAAGGGGGTGTTTGCAAGCCACCTACCCAACAATTCTAGTTGCTATGATCACTATGCACACAAGAACTAAGTCTCTACTTACACTAGAGAGCTACCTAAAGTTTCTTTACAAGAAGTAAGCTACTCTAGTTTGCAAGAAAGTAAGAGAGAGTGTTTGAACTTTATACCACCGTGTAGAGGGGATGAACCAATCACAATATTATGAAGTCCAATCACCGGGAGAAATCCAATCAACAAACACACTGGAGACACAAGATTTTTCTCCCGAGGTTCACGTGCTTGCCGGCACGCTACGTCCCCGTTGTGTCGACCAACACTTGGTGGTTCGGTGGCTAAGAGGTGTAGCACGAACCTCGTCCTCACTAGGACACCACAAGAACCTACCCACAAGTGAGGTAACTCAATGACACGAGCAATCCACTAGAGTTACCTTTCGGCTCTCCGTTGGGGAAGGTACAAGACCCCTCACAATCACCGGGAGATGGCCACGAACAATCACCAACTCGTGCCAAAGCTCCTCCGCTGCTCCAAGCCGTCTAGGTGGCGGCAACCACCAAGAGTAACAAGAAAACCGCAGCTAGAACGATCCCCAAGTGCCACTAGAAGCAATCACTCAAGCAAATGCACTTAGAATCACTCCCAATCTCACAAAGATGTATAATCTATGAAGGAGATGAGTGGGAGATGTTTGCTTAGGCTCACAAGGATGTCAAGTATGTTAGAATGCCAAAAGTGTAAGCCCTAAGCCAGCCAAACACGTATTTATAGACCCCTCAAACAAATAGAGCCGTTGGCTCTTTCACTGGGCGAAATACGGGGTCACCGGACGCCCTTAAAGGGGCACCGGACGCTCAACACCTGCGTCCGGTGCTCCAACGTCAGCCGCGTGTCAGAGTCTAACGGTAACCTGCAGAGCACCGGACGCTGAGCAAGTTAGCACCGGACGCGTCCGGTGCACACCGGACTCATGCGCAGAGAGCTCCGTAAACTCTCAGGGTCACCGGACACAAGCCACCGGACGCACCCTGAGCGTCCGGTGCTCACCGGACTCACACCCAGAGAGATTTGCAAAACGCGCGGACACCGGACTCAGACCACCGGACGCTCCAGCTTGCGTCCGGTGCCTGGCGTTCGGTGCCTAACCCTATCTGAGCCAGGCAGCCTGCACACCGGACGCTCGGGCACAGCGTCCGGTGCCTCTGAGCCAGCGTCCGGTGAGTGTTCCTCAGCGAGAAACACTCCCGCGACTTCTCCAAAAAATTCCCACCGGCGCAATAGAAAATATGCACTTCATTTTCTCGAAAAGCGCCGAATCCTGCCTCGCAAGCTCGGTGGGAGGGAGAGAGGAACCCATCCTCTCTCTACTCTTCAAACTCCACCTCCTTCTCAAAGTGTGCCAACACCACAACGTGTAAACCAACATATGCACGTGTGTTAGCAATTTCACAAACATTTACTTCGAAGGAGTTAAGTTAGCTTACTAGGTTCTAAATGCATGCACATGAACAATAACACCTAGTGGCACTTGATAACCGCTTAGCCAAAGAATTCGCCTCTTTATAGTACGGCTATCTATCCTAGTGTGATCACACCCTCTATGGTGTCTTGATCACCAAAACCAAAACCCTAAGCAATACCTTTGCCTTGATCTCATAGTGTTTTGTTTTTCTCTTTCTTCTTTTCCAAGTTGAGTACTTGATCATCTTGTGATCATCACCATCATCACCATGATCATCACTTGCTCCATCACTTGGCATGTACCAACCTTATTAAGTCTACACATACTTAGCATAGAGGTTAGTACTAGGATTTCATCAATTATCCAAAACCAAACTAGGGCTTTCACCCGCCCCCGCCGCTAGCCCGCCCCTCCCCTGCCCCACGTGCTGGCACCGACTCACCCCGCACGCCCGCCGCACCCCACACACCTCTTCCTCCTCCGCTCTCCCCCGACCCACTATAGGCGAGGAAGGCGACTCCTTCCTTGCGGCCGCCTGCCTCGACCTCGACCCCGATCGCTTCGCCTCCGCGCGTCGCCGCTGCGCGCGCAGTGTCCATCGTCACGTCCGCCTTCCGTGTGTGGGGCGCATCTAGTGCTACCTCGCCGGGCTAGGGTTGGCTTTACCCTCGTCACTACCGGAATCCGGCTCTTTGCCGAGTGTTTTTTTTGACACTCGGCAAAGACCCTCTTTGCCGAGTGTAAAAAAAGAAACACTCGACAAAGAAAATTTCAAATCAAAATTTGAAGCCCTAAACAAATTCAAATCAAAAAGTTTTGAACTATAAAGTTGTATAACTTCTCAGGATCTATAATCTTTATTTTGGCCATTTCTTTATTTGGCATAATGAAAATAAGTTTGTTCATAAATTTTATATCTCTCTTATAGTTCCTAGAACTACAAGAGAGATATATAAGATTTGTAAAAAATATTAGAATTACCGTGTCAGATGAGCAAATGATCAAACAACGAAAATAAACTTTATAGATTTTGACAAGTTATGAAATTTTATAGTTGATAATTTTTTCATTTGAGTTTAACTTATCATTTAAAATTGAGTCTTTATTTGAAAATTTTTAATTTTGATTTTCTGAAATTACCTCGGATGAAAAAACTGACTAAATAAAATTTGTAGGTCTCGAAAAGTTATGAAACTTTGTAGTTGATAACTTTTTGATTTGAAATCTTGTTGTCATGCAAAAACTATGTTTAAATTTCTCAAATTTGAAATTCAAATTTTGTAAACGACCTCGGATGGAGAAACTTTCTAAATGAAAATTATAGATCTCAAAAAGTTATGAAACTTTGTAGTTGACAACTTTTTGATTCGAAATCGTTTAGAGGCTCAAATAATCAATTTACATGTGATTTAGTATGATATATGAAGGACCAAAACGTAATGTAATCACATGTGATGGTGTAGTGCAGTGGTGAAGGAGGGAGCTCTGTGACCTGAAGGGCGTGGGTTCGAATCTTGGTTCCGCGGGCGCTTACTGCTAGGCTGATGGCAGCCCTTTCCAAAAAAAATATAATTTTTTTTCTATTTTTTTTGGCATTTTTTTATTTTTTTTGTTTGCCGAGTGTTGGCACCCGATAAAAAACACTCGGCAAAGACCCCCTTGCCGACTAGAATTTTGCAGTGTGATCTTTGCCGAGTGTGGCACTCGGCAAAGGCTTTGCCGAGTGTATTTGGGCTTTTGCCGAGTGTTTTAAAGCGTCTGTCTTGCGTGTACCTTTTCCGTCTCGTCTGACGCGTGCAGGCTCTGTGCACGCGGTCGTCGGCTCTCGCTCCGGTTCTGACTGCGCGCTATCCTTCGCTTGCTCCCTCCTGCTACGGGTGGGCCACTGCTGCCGTCGCGTCCACCGACGAATTCCCCTACAGTTTCGGCCCCCATCAGACTCCAGCCTCTTCGGTCCCCCCCCTTTCCCAGATCTGGCCGCTTGATAGCACAATCGAATTCGTTCGTGTGTTCATTTGATCCCGCGAGGTTACTGAATTGCATGGATGTGGTTTATGTCTCAATTTTCCTGTGTAGTCCGAATTCATATGTTTGTTGTGGGTCCATTTTTTTTACTTTTTTTTATGTTCAGATTTATATTGTCGTTGTAGTGGATGCATCCTGACAGTGAAAACTGTACTGTTCACAGTCGGATAGAGGCTGCAGCTAATGTCGTTCACTTCTCGACTGCCAATCTACCAGTGATTGGGGATACCGGTCTTGTAGATTGGGTATAAGATTAGACCTCCACATTTTGATGATGTGGGTGCTATGAGTGATCTGTTATAAATTAGACCATCGATGATATGGGCAGCAGAGGAGGGAAGAAGGTTTTGTTTCCACTTCTGATAGAGTGAGAAGGGTGGTTGTAAGACTTGTTGGTTGAACTGTCAGTTGTCCTTTGTTAGAGTTGATGATGTATTCCTGTTGATTGTTAATGTAAATAGGGAATGCCTTGGTACCCAAAAAAAACTAATGGGATGTGCTCAATGGTTTAGAAAGACATGGCACCCTTTAATAGGGTGAATCGAACCAATCTGTCCTACCCCCATGAATTTTCCTATTTCGTTATTTATGAGACTCTTTAATTTTATTTGCCCTTCACTGGTTTGGGCGCCTGTAAAAAAAAAAATAGTACGCCTCCATATGCTTTCCAGTATTTCCCCGGCTTATTTTTTACTCTTTTCTTTATAGTGTTTTGTGCATTGATTCTTCCTTGAGAATTCAAGTATTAAACTCTTCTCAGCCCAAATGAAAAGTTGTACTTTTTTGTGGTTGTGAACTTGTGTTAGCCTGGCTAAGCAACTGGTTGTTGCTGTAACGAAAAAATTGATACCATTCCATAGACCAAAGTGTCATTATGCTATCATGCACAATTTGTAATTTTCTATTACTGCCTTTTATATTTACTAATTAGTAATTACTGGTCTCATGTTAAACGAACATATAACCATTTAAGCCTAACTCAAAACAAAGGCAGTGTACTTATTATGACAATATATTTAGCCCATATTTTTTTAATTTCTTGGGCCTTGGCCATATTATGTTCGGTAACCATTTTGTCTTCAACCTAACTAATTGGGTATTTTCTTGTGAAAATATTCATAATGCCATCGAATTTTGAATGATATTTCTGAATTGGTTTAGTATGTGTAATTAAATTTGTTTGTTTCTTTATGGGTCCATACCGCAGACTACTTGTGGCCTCGCAGAGCAACTATCTTGGATCTGGCTATGTGGTTATTCTACTTTGCAGGACGTTTGATGTTGGTTTTGCACACCATGTTGGATGTTTGATGTTGGATGCTCGATTAGTACGATTTGTTGGATGATGGACTTGTTGGACTCCTTTGTTATGGTTTATGTGTGCTATATATATGAATTTGTGTGATATATATGTGGATCCGTGTGATATATGTGAATTCCAGTTATATAATCATATATGTGATTTGATTATTATGATGCAAAACAAAAAAACAGATCAAAATTTTACTCATTCCAGCTTTGCCACGTGGAAAGCAGGTGGCAAAGCTGGAATCTCATGAACCATGACAGCTTTGCCAAGGCAGTCGACAAAGAATCCTTTACCATCTACCAATAAAGGCAGTCGGCAAAGAAACCTTTACCACCTGCCAACAAAGGTAGTCGGCAAAGAATTTCTGTTTTGAAAAAATTAAAACAGCCTTTGCCACCTGCCCATCAAGACAGTTGGCAAAGAAATTTTGTTATAAAAAAATTTAAAAAAGCCTTTGCCGACTGCTGTGTGGCAGTCGGCAAACGAAACGCGCTCCGTCATCTTACAACGGCGTACGTCTCCTTTGCCGACTGCCACGTTGACATGTGGTAAAGGCTTTGCCCACAGCTTTCCTCTGGACAGGCGGCAAAGGTTTCTTTGTCGATGAATTCTTTGCGACGTGTTCTTTGCCGACTGTCACGTAGAAAGCAGTCGACAAAGCCTTTGCCACCTGTTTTAGGGCCTTTGCCGACTGCTTTTGGCAGTCGGCAAAGAGGGGCATTCCAGTAGTGTAAACAAGCAAATCAACCAATATAGCAACTAATCCATGGATGTAGGTGATGAGGACAAGGGTGGCCCAATCTTCCGAAAGGTTCTGGTAACTCTCGATTTGGTGGAAATGAGACACAAATCGATCCAACTTCCGAACAACATGATCCGAAACCCCACAATCGCAGCACCACGTCTCCTCTAGTTATCAACCGACGCTGTGCGGTTGACCTCACCAAGAAGGCTAAGTCCTTTGCCTGCGAATCGAAGAACACAAGCAAGAACAAGGAAGAATGCAATCAATTTACCGATGAAAGATTAATCTGATGAGCTGGGGTCTCACAAACCGATGAAACGGCGAAACTGTTCTTGACAGAATAATCTAAGCAAAATCCAAAACCTAACGAGAGTGGCAGCGGCTGTATATAAAGGTCTAAGGGTCGTTGCCACCCCTAGATGTGCCCCCCCTAACGGGCTCAACAATGATACATGGCCCAACGGAACAAAAACGGTGACGTAGCACCAAAATAGATTCTAGATGCTGACTTGTTTCAAGGTTTCTTGATGACTTAAAGGAATTTGGACCTCAAACCAATGCCATTGGTTTCCTTATGAAATTATCTTTCCAACCATAGGTAGAACGTTGAAAACGGAGTTCGGATGCGTCCTGGGCATCTGTTTTACTCCTCATTGGTCATGGACTCTGTGGGGGTATAAACCCCTATACCCTTACGGCTAGACTTGGGCCAGGAGGCTTGGCCCGTTAGGAGACAAGTTCAAGGCTTGATCCGACAGCTCGGAGTTTCATGCAAGGAAACAAGGCGTGGAGATCAAGTAGGATTCTAGTCGGTTAGAATAGAAATAGATATCGAGCTATCTATGGCAATTGTAACCGACTAGGATTAATTTCTAGATCTGTAACCCTGCCTTCCGGACTATATAAGGAGAGGCAAGGGACCCCCTAGGACATTATTATTCTCTCAACACAAATCAATACGACCAGACGCAGGACGTAGGTATTACACCAACTCAGCGGCCAAACCTGGATAAAAAGCTTGTCCGTGTCTTGCGTTACCATCGAGTTCGTAGTTTGCGCACCGTCTACCGATAAACTACTACCGTGGGTATACCCCAAGGTAGACTGCCGACTAGCTTTCGTCGAAAGTGGCGCGCCAGGTAGGGGGTGTGCGTACAACTTCTGCGGCGAACAAGATGGTCATCGTTCCAGCTTCTGCGGCCGTGCCTGAAGGCCTCACGTTCACCGTCGGCCAGATCACGTGGACGACGCGCGGCGGCGGTCTCACGACCACGGTTTCGGAAGGAACCTGTAACACCCTAGGTGTTAAGCATGCACTTAGCCTTAGCAAAGCAATGCATAAGCATCCTCATCAATCATAAGCATCATGAGCATGTCATTCTCTTCAAGTATGATTTTATGTGCATCATTTCATAAGTTTTAAATATGTTAAAAATGTGATGCTTGCTTCAAAAATTGTGAAATATTCAAACTAGGTTGGTTTATGTGTAAGAAGAATTAAGAACATTTTTGTGCAATTTTTGGAGCCATGGAAATTGAGAAATGGAATTTATGCAAAATATCCAAAATAAATTTATTTAAAAACCTAGAACTAAGTTTTAATTTGTAATTCAAATTCTGTTTAGAATTTGGTCTTACTTATTAAAGCAAAGTTGTAGAGTTTTTAGTTTGGAACAACTTTGCTTTTGGGTGAAAGTGGCGAAAATGATTTGAAAATGGTCAAAATGCTTTTGGAAGAGAATTTAAGAAAAGAAATTCAAAAAAAAATGGAAAAGGGAAAGGGGGCGCTAGCAGGCCGCGGCCTCGCTTCTGGCCCGCTGGCCGAAGCCGGCCTGGCCCGCCCGCGCCTTCCCCTTCCCCCTCCTCGCGCTCGCGCCCGCGTCCGCGCGCGCGAACGACCTCGCCGTGCCGCCGTGGCGCGCCGGCAGAGCCTGGCCGCCGCGTGGCGGGCATGCGGCGGCGTGGAGACGCCCTGGTCGGCCACCAGGAGCCCCTGGACGCGCCCGCCGAAGCCCCCGCTCCCATTTGCGCCCTCCACCGCTCGCTCTCGCCTCTCTGCTCGCTCTCGCGCAGCGCTCGCCGCTCCGCCGCACGCCATAGCCGCCGACGGCTCGGAGCTTCCCTCCCGGCCAGCTCCGGCCCTCTCCTTCCCCTTCGCGACCACCACCGGCTCCGCCTCGTCCTTCCGCGTCTCGTGCTTGCGCTCTTCCGCGCTCGGTAAGCCATGCGTGCCCGCTAGAGCTCACCGGAGTGAGTCGGAGCTCCGGCGACCTCTCGGCTCGCACGGTTCTCCCTCTCCTCTCTGTCTCTGCTCGCGTTCATAGGTGCTTTGGGTCCGCCTTGGCCTCGCGCACCTTTTCCCGTCGCTAGCTCACGCTCTACCGCCGTGAAACGGCTGGACCACGGCGAGCAGCGCCGCCGCGTCCGCCATTCGCGACGGCGAGGTAGTTCTGGTGCTCGTCCGGTGCCAAAGAGGGTACGGCTGGACTCGTCTCATTCGCGCGAAGCCGTAGGTGCTCACGGTGTCGCCGGAAACCTCACCGGCGGCGAGATTCCGGCCGATCTTTGGCCGCGGGGTCACGAAGTGGATGACAGGTGGGGTCCCCTGACTCGCGTGTCCCGCCTGTCAGTGACTCCGAGGGTTTGAATCCGGGTGCGCTTAGCGTTTTGGGTGGCTTTCCGTTTTAAAGGTTTTTCCAGAAAATGATTTAAATGTTCAAAAATCCATATCTTGATGGATATAGCTCCAAAAATGGTGAAACAAATTTTGGTGTGTTCCTTATTTCCAGATCTATAGCCTAGTATGATTGCATGTCATGTTTGAGTAATTTCCCTATAAGAATATAATTAATCCATGTTTTTCCTAAACTTGGAAAATGCATAGTAAATAAAATAGGGTTCAGAAAAATGTAAAATCTGTTTTGCTGGCTCTGCATGTGTGTTTAATCACTGAGAAAATATTGTTACATATTATTTGGTGTATAAATGAATTTATGGTAATTTAAATGCTTGCATGGCAGTGATTTATGATTTTTAATAATTAATTGGGTCATGCAATAAATCTGGAAAATTTTGTGGGTGTTTCTTATGATATTATACAAATTTTAAAAATATGAAATCTTTTGTTTGACACTTGTATCACAGTAGAGTGATTTTACTTGCCTTATTAATTAATCTTGTGATTTTTATGGCTCAAAATAGGTATTCAAAAATCATGAAAAATTTACAGTAGACTTTATGCTTAGCTGGTAGTCTCCTGTAATTTTTGTGGAATTTATTGATGAACAGAATTGCATGTGATTTTTAATGGGCTTAGAAATGAATAAAGAAAATTATGAATGGTTGTGTATGTAGGTTAAATGGAATAAGTTGGGTTTGGTGTATCTTTGAAGCATCATGGGGGTTGCTGGTTGCATTTGAAAAATATTTGTAGAAGAGAATGCAATAGATGCTTGATTCAGTTAATTGTTCTTGGGTGTTGTTGACTACCTTGTAATAAGCATGACCAAGTGCATCACCTATGCATCATAACATAACTCCTTTGGTACTTTCTCATACAAGCATCCACTCGGGCATCTCGCACTCCACTCATGAGGATATATGCATCATACAGGCTCGCAGGAGAACGAAGTGGGACCCGAGGAGCCCGAGGAGATTCAGGAGCAGGAACCTCCGGAGGTACCGGAACCCGGAGAGGAACTGCAGGAGTGTCCAGATCACCGACCTAGCACCTTTGAGAAAGGCAAGCCCCGGAGCATTCTAAGTCTCCCTATTCTCGCTAACTTATATGAAGTACTATACTTGTTCTACTGTATTGCATATTAAGTGATAGGAGTTGCCTGATACCGTTGCTGCATATGTACTCCTTGTTATCCCTACTCGTTTATCTACCTTGTCCTATGTAGATAGGCGCGGAGTCTATGCTTAGCTTGCTTAGTCCGGTAGAAGTCGGGTGATTTCCGGTCACCAGCGAGATATAGGTGGATACCTGCTTGATTAAGCATTGGTTGCTCGGGAAAAGGATAACCAAGTGTGGAATGTAATTGGAGACCGAGCAGGGTCTTATGGTGGGTTGTCCATAGTGCCCCTGCCTGTGTCGATTAAGGACCGATCGTTGACGGCCCTCTTGTCATGTTGAACGCATGCCCCACATTTAGCTGGAAGGATAAGTCGTTCCGACCGCGAAGCCTGAGCACTATCCGGGCCGGGAATCGGCCCGATGTACGCGCTGTATTGGTGATGGTTGAGGAGAACGACGAGGGCGCGGCGCGCAACCTTGGTATACCTTGGATACCTCGGTCGCCGGAACGGTCCTCGGGTACGGGCGGTGCCTGTTGAACCCGCGAATTGGTCCTGGATAGTGCAACACGGTGACCTGTAGCTCACTTGATCAGTGAGTGTGGTTTGTGTGGGGAATAAATTCGCCAGCTGGTTAGAAATCGATTCGAATCGCCATCGCTCCTGGATAGTGAGCACTTGACATGAGCTTCGTCCTCGTAGTAAGGACTGTGGAACACCTGGGTTATATTGATGAATGGTTTTCAAGAAATGTTGTGATGAGGTACTATCATAGCCTTGAACTTGCTTGCAATAGTACAGGTGCAAACCTAGATAATAGGTAATGATGTTTCCAACTTGAGCAAAATAAAAGAAGAAAGACTTATGTAGGTTACGAAATTGAAATAGTGCGATTTTGCGAAATGGTCGTCAGCTATCCCACTATATAGCCTTCATGATCCTTGATGAGTCTTTATTTTAAGTTTATGACGGGTAAGTCTAGCTGAGTACCTTCTCGTACTCAGGGTTCTACACCCATGTTGTTTTGTAGATGGTCAAATGTACTATGGTTATTGCATCCTCTGTCTGTACCCAGCTATGGGTGATGACTAGACCAAGGGCGATGGTCACTCCGTCTCTTCTTTTGCTTTTGTGGAAATGACCAAACTATGGCACTGTATCAGACTTATCGTGTGTGTTGTATTTTCGAACTATGAAGCTTCCGCTACTTGAAGAACTTGGTTTGTAATAACTTAAGTACTCCGATGTGTTTTATGAATGTTGTAATCTGGTTTTCCTTTTGGATGGCAGCCGCTAAACTTATTACGATCTTGGCTGTTATGCGATGTGTGGTTTGAAATCCTTCGAGATTTCAAGGACTACCGGGATTATATGGGCTTAAGCATGATGGTCCGACTATGCAAATGGTCACTATTGGGCTTAATCTCTTATAATTTGGTCGGTTCTGTTACAGAACCCAGATCCAATCTGGGATGACGGCGGCGTCGGCTCCGACCACGCGGATGCTGGCACCGAGCACCCGACCACCGCTCCCGCGCTACAAGGGAAAGAAGGTCGACGGCTCGGATCTTCTCCGAGCACTTGATCGCGCTGATTCCAAGCTTCGAGAAGCTTCCCAACTAGTAGATGGGATCTCGCGTCAACCTGATCAAGCCGCACCAACGGACTCTTCCAACTCCTACCGGCCAACTCGTGTCATCACACACGAACAGCTGGGGACGTCTCTGACGATAACCTCCACCCCCTCGGGACGGTCCGTCAAGATCAAGGCCGATCCGGAGGAAGGTTATCCTTGTGGTCTGAACAACTCGGCCTCTCTCTACTCACGGCACATCCAATCCCTTTTTAACGAGGCGGGTTGGCTGCCAAAGTGGAACGGCCGTGTAACAGAACCGTCCAGTTTATAAGAATTTAAGTGAATTAGCGACCACGGAGGCAGTCAAGCCAATGGACTTGAACCCATATAAACCCGGTAGTCCGACGAAATCTCAAAAGACCTCGATTCAACCAACATACAACCAAGATCGTACATGATCAAGCATCACCATCACAGATTACAACATTCATCACAGAACATAGTTTTACATCACATCAGAGTTGAAACAGGTTATTACAAACCATAGCAGTAGCGGAAACAAAGTAGTTTTGAAACAACAACAACAACAACCCAGTTTATAATACATGCCAGTTCCTTGGTCAAGTCCCAACAAAAGCATAACCGGAGGTAGAGAAGTGATCACGCCCATGATCTATTCATCATCCGCAGCTGGGTGATGACAGTTAGCGCAATAGCCGTGATAGACAACATCATCTGCAACAGGGGTAAATAAAACCCTGAGTACGAGAATGTACTTAGCTAGACTTACCCGTCAAAAACCAGAAATAAGGTGACACCAAGGAGTATGCAAGGCTGATCTTTGTGGACTGGTTTGACTCACCTTTTGCATAAAAGCCTTTGTTACAAGTAGTTCATTTAATCATATTTCAGCAGCAGGTTCATTACTTAATAACTATCCACTAGATTAGCACCTATTCTAAGCATACACTTGAGTAATTAAGCATTTCAATAATAACCATATCAAGATTATCACTTTGCTATCAACATTCTCATCATAACCATCAAGTTTATTTAGTGAATTCTACGTTGCCGTTGCCCAAGTCAAGTTCTCACTATCTGGGAGAGACGGCGATTCGAATTGATTCCTATCCAGCTGGAGGGGTATTCCTAACACTCACCCAAGCATACTTCATGACGGCAGCTCGGATCACCATTAGCACAACTCCGGACCAATTCGCGGGTCCGTACGGCGCCGCACCCCTAGGGACCGCCAATCTGCCAGGGTCAGGACTCTAACCTGACACCTAGGTCTTACGCCATTGACTCCCCGCACATCCTTGCTACCAACCGGGGTGCGCACTTGAACAGAACGGGGTATCCGGCTGGAGATGCACTCGTAGGCTTCGCGGTCGGAACGACTTATCCGGCCAACTAAGTGATAGGCATGCGTTCAACATGACACGGGGACGTACAGCGATTCGGTCCTTAAATGACACAGACGGGGATAGATTCACACCCAAGACCTCCATGCCTTGTTGCTGCACTATCGTCATCCCGCCCGGTCTCAAGTTCATTATTAGCACACGGTTATTTCCACGATAGCAAATATAGCCAACCGTGATCATCATCCACCTATCTCTCGCAGGTGACAGGAAATCACCCGGCTTCTACCGAGCTAAGCATGGCTAAGCAATACTTCGATCCTGGACCTACTTTGGTGAGGTATGCGGTGGACAAGGTAGTCATTATGCAGCAAGGGTGTCATATCAACGCCTACCACTTAATGCATCAATATATATAACCATAGTCAATTGATAGCTGAACACAATTAACAAAATAGTAGCGGGCTTATAATGCTCCGGGGCTTGCCTTCAACGTAGGTAGAGGGACGGTGGTCAGGGCACTCCGGCAAATCCTCCTCCTCCTCAGCTCCTTGAGGTAGTTCCACTTGCTGTCCTTCCAGCTCCGGCAGCTCGAACTCCAGCACCGTTACTCCCTTGGGTACACCTATGTATGCATGACAAGGAGATGAATATAGAGAATGCACATATGATGCATGATGTCATGATGAAGAGCCAAAGGGACATAAACAAGGTATAACATGAGCATAAACTTCTAAGAATAAGTGAGTCATAATAGAATAACAAGTAAATGCATACTTCTTTTCTGGTAGAGAGACTAAATAGACAAGTTAAACAACTCCTAACTACTCTTACCCAGTCACTGGTTTAGTAGGCAAACCAACCAGTCACAAGTTTCAGCTATAACTCGAGTATCACTTAACCAAACTAAGCAAGTAAGCACTTTCTGGAAAGCTTAACAAATTGTCTACAATTTACTGTTAGACATCCCAGCATGATTCCCAACCGAAATATGCTAAAACATACAAAGTTGGCTGGCTGCTCTGGAAATTCCAGAGAGCAAGCACTTTGTAGCAACTACTTGAAATATGCATAACTTTCAAACTAATCAACCAAATGTCATGAAATTTGGACATGAAGTAGATCAGTAAGTTAGCTACAAGTTTGTTGTAGACAAGTTTCCCAGAAAACACAATCTTCACATAGCTCTTAATCAATTGCCATCAGCTGTACAGAAATACTCTAGGAAAGGCAAAAATAGCTAAAATAATATTTTACACATAGTAAGAATGTATCAAAGGAACAATCCAATTGCACCAGTAGATAGAACATGACTAAGAAACACTAGAAAACATCATGGCAAGGTCTAAATTCATTTCTATCATCACCTTTTTCATTTATTTAATTATGAAGGTGATTTAATGAACATATACTCCAAGTCTTCCAAAAATCCTAAGAAAATTACAGCAAGCTACATATGCTGACAGAAGATCACTGTAAAATTTTCAGAACATTTGCATATACACATTGTGAGGTATAAAAATAACAAGCTAGTAAAGGCATGCAAGACATAAATGTGAAACCCTATCAAAAAGTGTCAAACAACAGATTTAAGATTTTTCCTAGCTTTGTCTATACAACACGCAGCAAGTTTCATCACAAGAGGAGCTATAACCTATTTATTAAAAATATCACAAGAAACTCCTATTTAAGCAAGAATTATTTTTAACTTCTTAACCAGGCTTCCAAAAATCATGAAAAATTTATCAGAGCCTAGTCATAACATAAGTAACAACTCCCTAAAGTTGCATGGCCAGCAGATCAACAGATCTCAAGATATAATTACCCATTGAAAATCCAAGATTAATTTATATCTATTTATTTCTGCAAAAACATGGCCTGTTTCATATTTTTATTAAAAACTAGACTTCTGCTGGAACCTAGCAAAATTGAAGTCACCACATTTGGATCTCTAAAACTCCAGATATGAATTTTACAAAAACAGCATTGGCTCTGCAAAAACAGTGACCCAGGGGGGTGAACCCGAGAGACTGACATCCGGGACCCACGCGACAGTGAGACGGGGACAGGGGAGATGCTCGTCGCCGGCGAAGCTCGACGACGACGAGGTCTCGGCCGGATCTAAGGGCACCTACGTGTTCCTCTCATCAAGGCGACTCTGTTGACCTACATTACGCGCGCTCTATTGGACTCTAGGGTGCTCGCCGTCGGGAATGGCGGAGCGGCGGCGCTGCGCGGCGATACGCCGGTGGATCCAGGCAATGGCGACGCGGTAGAGGTTGCGGACGAGCAAGAGCAGCTCACGGCGAAGCTATAGGAAGAAGAATCACGGCCAGAGGTGAACCAGAGAGGTCTGGCCACGTTGCCGGTGATCTCTGTGAACTCCGGCGAGGTGAAGCTCGCGACGGAGATGACAATGTGACCTCACCGGTGCTCGGCTAAGGGAATGGAGTGGACGTCGAGGTAGAGGACGTCAAGGCGGAGCTCTGGACGGGCTGGCTTGGCCGGAGACGCGGTGGAACGACCGGAGAAGCTCGCCGAAGCGCGGCGGAGCTCACCGAGGCGACGACGGAGCGAAATGTGCTGCGCTGAGCGAGTGGAGAGCGCGTCTGAGGCGTCCACTCGGTGCGTGGCGACTTGGAGACGCCGTGGGAGCTGACAGGCGGGGTCGTCGACGGCGTACGGCCGACACCTGGCCGGACACGCGGCGGCGGGCGGTTTCTGACGAAACTGAATCGCGTGATTCAGTCGTCGTCGACCGTGTCTGAAACCGAAAGTTCACCGACGTTTTACTCTCAACTCACTCGATGGTTTTGACTGGGAATTGATCCTCTGGACAGAGCTACACGAGTTCTACAACTTTGATTACAAGATCAAAGCCTAACTCGGTCTGGATTTCAAACTACAAAGCTCCCAATCACCCTTGGTCGAAACTGCGCGATCCAACACTTAGCCAAATTCGGCTAAGTATGAAATCAGCCCTGATTTTTGGCTTGTGAGCAATATTTGGATGTGTTCTATGCTTTTTCGTAAAAAGTCATCAACATAACTTTTGTAGCTTATGAAATTCTCTACAACTTTGTTTCAGGTGTCACAGACATGCAAGGTCTCTAACATTACTTTCATAAAACATCTTTGAAGAGAGGTCTAGGGGGTCAAATAAGCCATTCTAGGTTTAACCCTAACCTAGGGGCACTTTTGGCCAAAACCTTCAACATGGACTTTGCTCCAAATGATATTCTAGACATGATTGAAGTATTTTGGAAGACAATGTACATTTATTTGCATTGGTTACCCTTTATAGTTACTCAATTCAAGTCACACAAGCAATTCAATCATACATGGTATACATAAGATGACATGTGATCATGATAGATGCTTATGAATGAGCATGATGATGCTTATGTTGATGCAATGCTCATGGTTAACATGCAAGCTAACACTAGGAGTGTTACAGCCCTCCCCCCTTACAAAAATCTCGTCCCGAGATTTGAAAGACGTACCATTTTTCGTAGAATGAGGGATAAGTTACTTGTAAATAGTCTTCCCTTTCCCAAGTGGCATCCCTCTCATTTTGACGGTTCCACAAAACTCTAAAAAGTTTGATCACTCTCCCACGAGTAACCCGTTCCTTGACATCAAGAACTTGCACAGGCTTTTCTTCATAAGATAGGTCTGACTGCAACTTGATATCTCTTGTTTCAACTCTCTCTTCGGGTACACGAAGACACTTCTTGAGTTGAGACACGTGGAATACAGGGAAAATAGCTCTCATTTCGGGAGGTAGTTGTACTTTGTAAGCTACCTTGCCGCTCTTCTCAATGATTTGGTAGGGACCCACATACCTAGGAGCAAGCTTTCTTTTAACGCCAAAGCGATTTACTCCTTTCATGGGCGATACTTTTATGTACACAAAGTCACCTATTTCGAATTCAATTGGCTTTCTTCTTCGGTCAGCAAAGCTTTTCTGCCTAGCTTGGGCGGCTCTCATGTGTTGTTGGATCAGGAGAACTTGCTTTTCAGCTTCCTTGACAAAGTCAATCCCGTAGTACCTCCTTTCACCAGGTTCAACCCAGTTTAACGGAGTTCTACATTTGCGGCCATACAAAGCTTCGAAAGGAGCCATTTGGATATTCTCTTGATAACTATTGTTATATGAGAATTCAGCTAAGGGTAACCATTTCTCCCATGCACCCTTGGCAGATATAACACATGCCCTCAACATATCCTCTAGAATTTGATTCACACGCTCAGTCTGACCGGAGGTTTGAGGATGATAGGCTGAACTGCGAACCAATTTTGTACCAAGGAGTGAATGTAGATGCTCCCAAAAGCGAGCAGTGAACTGAGGACCTCTATCAGAAATGATAGTGCGAGGCACTCCGTGCAATTTAACTATCTGAGAGAAGTACAACTCAGCATAGTCGGATGGTCGGTATGTAGAGTGTACGAGAATAAAATGAGCTGACTTGGTCAAACGGTCAACAATTACCCATATAGAATTGTGTTCTTTTTGCGTAAGGGGAAGTCCAACAATGAAATCCATGCTGATTTCTTCCCACTTCCAACCTGGAACCGACAAGGGTTGCAATAAACCTGCAGGTTTGAGGTGAACTGCCTTCACCCTGCAGCAAGTATCACACCTAGCAACATAAGCTGCTATCTCTTTCTTCATTTTGGTCCACCAGAAACGAGGTCTCAAGTCTTGGTACATTTTGCTACTGCCCGGATGAATGGACAACTTGGAAGAATGAGCTTCTTCTAAAATTTTGTTGCGTAGGTCACGGTCTTTTGGTACAACTAGACGATTGTCAAACCACAGTACACCCTTCTCATCTACTCGGAAATGCTTGGTGTCTTGTTCTTGCATTTTTCTTCTGATATGAAAAATACCAGGGTCAGATTTTTGGAGCTCTATGATTTGACTTTCTAATGAGCAACTGACTATAATGTTGTGTAGGACCACAGGATGCAATAAATTGAAGCCTTCCTCTAGAAGAGGTCTAACATGTTGTTTCCGACTGAGAGCATCAGCTACAACATTAGCCTTGCCGGGATGATAGTGTACTTCTAGATTGTAGTCTTTTATCAATTCCAGCCATCTTCTTTGTCTCATATTCAATTCGGGCTGAGTGAATATATATTTTAGGCTCTTATGGTCAGTGTAAAGTGACATAGATTACCCAACAGATAGTGTCTCCAGAGTTTCAATGCATGTACAACTGCTGCTAACTCTAGATCATGAGTAGGGTAGTTGGCTTCATGTTTCCTCAGCTGCCGAGAAGCATAGGCAATAACTCGGCCTTCTTGCATAAGCACACAACCTAGGCCAGTGCCCGATGCATCAGAAAAGACATCAAATGGCTTTTCAATGTCAGGCTGTGCCAGAACAGGAGCGGTGGTCAGCAAGTGGCGTAAAGTGGTGAACGCAACTTCACACTCCTCGGACCACACAAACTTCACATCTTTTTGCAGTAGCTTGGTCATAGGCTTAGCTATTTTAGAAAAGTCTGGAATAAAGCGCCGATAATACCCAGCTAGACCGAGAAAACTCCAGACTTCGTGCACTGAAGTTGGGGGCTTCCAGTCTAGAACCTCTTGCACCTTTGATGGGTCAACAGAAATACCCTCTTCGGATAAAATATGGCCTAGGAAAGGCACTTTCTTCAGCCAAAACTCACACTTGCTGAACTTGGCATAAAGATGATGTTCTCGCAATCTAGTGAGTACAATCCGAAGGTGCTTCTTGTAACACCCTAGGTGTTAAGCATGCACTTAGTCTCATCAAAGTCATGCATAAGCATTTCCATCAAGCATAAGCATCATGAGCATGACACTCTTTTCAAATTATGATTTTATGTGCTTCATTTCATGTGTTTTAAATATGTTAAAAATATGATACTTGTTTCTCAAATAGTGAAATATTCAAATTAGGTTGCTTTATGTGTAAGAAGGATTTAGAATATTTTTGTGCAATTTTTGGAGCTATAGAATTTGAGAAATAGAATTTATACAAACTTTTCCAAAATGAATTTATTTAAAACCTAGAGCAGAGTTTTAACTTGTAATTCAAATTCTGTTTGGAATTTGGTCTTGCTTGTTAAAGCAAAGTTGTAGAGTTTTTATTTTGGAACAACTTTGTTTTTGGGAGCAAGAGGTGAAAATGATTTTAAATTGGTCCAAATGAATTTAGAAAGAATTTGGAGAAAAGAAATTCAAAAAAAAAGAGAAAGGGGCAGGCGCTGCTGGGCCAACCCCGCTTCCCTTTCGGCCCAGCAAGCGACCCGGCCTGCCTCCCCTCTCCCTCTCCCTCCCGCGCGCGGACGCGCCTCGCTCCACCCGGCGCCGGCCACGTGGCGGCCGTACGCCGGCGTTGGACGCGCCGCGGCCGGCCTCCAACCCCCCTGGTCGGGACGCCGGCGCAGGCTCCCAGACCATTTCGCCCGTTCTGTCCCCCGCGCCCTCCTTCTCCTTCCTCCTCCGCTCGCACCGCGCAGCAGCAGCCGCTCCTCCGTGCGCCATTGCCGGAGAGAGCTCCGCCGCTCGTCGCCGGCCACTCCAGAGCCTCAAGCTCGACGCCAAGAGCACCAGAGCACTCGCCGTCGCTAGGGTAAGCTCGTGCGAACGTTCTACCGAGGTGAGAGTCCGTCTAGCACCGTGAATCGCTCGCCGGAGTTACCCGAGCTCGCCGGAGTACTCCGCCGCGACGGATCTAGCGTTTCTCTGCCTCTTTTCGCTCGTTCTTTGTTGCGCTAGGTCGGTAGGAAGGTGAGGAAGCTCGGGGAGGCGTTTGCGCACGCTCTACCGCGCCGGAGCGGCCTGGCCACGGCGAGCAGCGCCGCCGTGCCGCCATGCATGCTCGTCGGAGGTGTTCCGGCCATCCTCTGGTCGATCCAAGGGTACCGCTGGGTGCGCCCTGCTGCGGGGAGCACGTTGGTGCTCACCCCGTGGCCGGAGACCTCACCGCCGGCGAGATCTGCTCGTCGGAGGTGAGCTCCATCTCGGTCTCGCTGACCGGTGGGGTCGGGGACCCACTGTCAGTCGCAGGGGTACCCCGGTGGGTGTAGATCTGGGTGTGCGTAGCCTTTTTCGTCGGTTTTCTTAAAAAAATGTTTTCCAGAAATTGATTTAAAGTTTGTAAAATCTGTATCTTGAGTTCTACAGTTCCAAATTGAATGAAATAAATTTTGGTGTGCTCTATATTTCCAGATCTACAGTTTGATGTAATTGCATGTCATGTGTGAGTAACTTTTCGGTGTGAATATAATTAATCTATGTTTTTGCTAAACTTTGAAAATGCATAGTAAATAAAATATGGCTCAGAAAAATGTGAAACTTGATTTGTTGGCTTTGCATGTGTGTTTACTCACTGGAAAAATATTGGTACATATTATTTGGTGTATAATTGAATTTATGGTAATTTAAAGGCTTGCATGGCAGTGCTTTATGATTTTTAATAATTAATTGGGTCATGCAATAAATCTGGAAAATTTTGTGGGTGTTTCTTATGATATTAGACAAATTGTAAAAATATGAAATCTGTTGTTTGACACTTATATCACAGTAGGGTGATTACACTCACCTTATTAATTAATCTTATGATTTTTGTGGCTCAAAATAAGTAACCAAAAATTATGAAAAATTTACAGTAGACTTTATGATTTGCTAGTAGTCTCCTGTAATTTTTGTGGAATTTATTGATGAACATAATTGCATGTGATTTTTAATGGGCCTAGAAATGAATAAAGAAAACTATGAATGGTTGTATATATAGGTTGAATGGAATAAGTTGGGTTTGGTGTATCTTTGAAGCATCATGGAGGTTGCTGGTTGCATTTGAAAAATAGTTATAGAAGAGAATGTAATAGATGTTTGATTCAATTGTTTATTCTTGGATGATGTTGACTACCTTGTAATAAGCATGACCAAGTGCATTACCTATGCATCATAACATGACTCCTCTGGTACTCTCTCATATAAGCATCCACTCGGGCATCTCGCACTCCACTCATGAGCATATATGCATCATACAGGCTCGCAGGAGAACGAGGTGGGAACCGAGGAACCCGAGGAGCTTCAGGAGCAGGAACCTCCGGAAGCACAGGAACCCGGAGAGGAACTGCAGGAGTGTCCGGATCACCGACCCAGCACCTTTGAGAAAGGCAAGCCCCGGAGCATTCTAAGTCTCCCTATTCTCGCTAACTTACTATATATATTACACTGGTTCTACTATATTGCATATAAGTAATAGGAGTTGCCTGATACCGTTGCTGCATATGTACTCCTTGTTATCCCTACTTGTTTATCTACCTTGTCCTATGTAGATAGGCGCGGAGTCTATGCTTAGCTTGCTTAGTCCGGTAGAAGTCGGGTGATTCCCTGTCACCTGCGAGATATAGGTGGATACCTGCTTGATTGAGCAACGGATGCTTGGGGACAGGAATAACCAAGTGTGGAATGTAATGGGAGACCGGGCAGGGACTTTTGGTGGGTTGACCATAGTGCCCCTGCCTGTGTCGATTAAGGACCGATCGTTGATGGCCCTCTTGTCATGTTGAACGCATGCCCCACATTTAGCTGGAAGGATAAGTCGTTCCGACCGCGAAGCCTGAGCACTATCCGGGCCGGGAATCGGCCCGATGTACGCGCTGTATTGGTGATGGTTGAGGAGAACGACGAGGGCGCGGCGCGCAACCTTGGTATACCTTGGATACCTCGGTCGCCGGAACGGTCCTCGGGTACGGGCGGTGCCTGTCGAACCCGCGAATTGGTCCTGGATAGTGCAACACGGTGACCTGTAGCTCACTTGATCAGTGAGTGTGGTTTGTGTGGGGAATAAATTCGCCAGCTGGTTAGAAATCGATTCGAATCGCCATCGCTCCTGGATAGTGAGCACTTGACATGAGCCCTGTCCTCGTAGTAAGGACTATGGAACACTTGGTTTATAATGATGAATAGTTTTAAGAAATGCTATGATGAGGTACTATCATGGTCTCATACTTGCTTGTAATAGTGCAGGTGCAAACCTAGACGATAGGTAATGATACTGTCAACTTGAGCCAATTAAAAGAAGAAAGACTTATGTAGGTTATGTTAGCGAAATACTGCGGTTTTGCAAAATGGTCGTCAGCTACCCCACTATATAGCCTTCATGATCCTTGATGAGTCTTTATTTTAAGTTTATGACGGGTAAGTCTAGCTGAGTACCTTCTCGTACTCAGGGTTCTATTCCCATGTTGTTTTGCAGATGGTCAAATGTACTATGGTTATTGCATCCTCTGTCTGTACCCAGCTATGGGTGATGACTAGACCAAGGGCGATGGTCACTCCGTCTCTTCTTTTGCTTTTGTGGGAATGACCGAACTATGGCACTGTATCAGACTTATCGTGTGTGTTGTAATTTCAAACTATGAAGCTTCTGCTACTTGAAGAACTTGGTTTGTAATAACTTTAAGCACTCCGTTGTATTTTATGAATGTTGTAATCTGGATGTACTTGTGGATGGCGACCGCTAAACTTATTACGATCTTGGCTGTTATGTGATGTGTGGTTTGAAATCCTTCGAGATTTCACGGACTACCGGGATTATATGGGCTTAAGCGTGATAGTTCGACTATGCAAATGGTCACTATTAGGCTTAATCTCTTATAATTTGGTCGGTTCTGTTACAGCTGGCATCGGAGCAAGGTTTAGCGAGTTGCTGTTCATAAGTACGTTCTAAACAAAAGTCTAAACCGGTTTAATGAAAGATTTTAGTAATTAATAAAGATCAAGGTGTTAAACTAAGTTTTGGAAAACTATCTAGTGTGCCATGGTCATATCCTTTATGCCCAGTTAAGGACTCTAAGGTGGCTAGCTAAGTACTGACTTGGGGGTTAATGCATCATATTTTTATTTCGTCGCTCATACGGCGTGCAATAGTATGAGTGCCATTCATTTGAGTGGTAATGTATGGATCAATTCTTCCTCTACGCCATGGTAAGTGGGAGTTGTGAGAGCATGATCGGATACACTGCCGGTCTAGGGAAGTGTTGTCAGGTGCTGTGTCATGCACACATGTTGGTGTGTCTTGGGAACAGTACCGCATGCAGGGAATTCCGTCCTGAGAGGCGATGCCGTCAATAGGGCGATGATGTGGGTAGTGACACATCGCATGCATGGACGGGTGTCTGTGTATGCGAAGTGCCTAGTTTTAAATTCCTATTCTGCACAATCATACTGTGGGTGGGCTGAAATGAGTTTTCTGCAGGTACCCTAACCACGTTCTCGCTTAGAACGCTAGTTACGTTATGAGAGAACGTTGTATGCCACCGCATATACCGCTTAGTGTTAACCCTTGTTTCTAAGTTTGTGAGATCGTAAGTTCGTGCATACATCATGTTCATTCCATATCATTGCTTACTTTCCCTCTTAATTTAATCTGTCCCAATTCTAAATAAAATAATTAAAGGTAATCCTGACTCTTACCCACGGTATTCCATTTGCAGTAGATGGCACGCACTAGGCTCACCGCTCGCAAGTCCACTGGTGGGCGGGCCCCTCGCCGTCCGTTGGCAGCTAGGAGCTCGCGACATAAGAGCAAGTTCCTAGAGGAGTTTGGGATGCCCACTTTGCTTTGGAGGGTGCTCAGTTCGATGGGGTATCCCGAAGGAAGGGAGCCTCGCTACTATTGGGATAAGGAGCCGCTTGGTGATGAGACCCAGGTGGGGATCGAGGCAGTTGTCCCTACCAGTGGAGGAGACCCTGCTTGGGGCGGTTGGGTGTACGAGTCCCGAGGTGTCACGCCTTTCCACGGTGCCAGCAGGGCAGCTTTCGCAGTTCTGAGGGACCTCATGGAGAGGTTTCCACAGGAGCTGGCCCACGCCTTCGCTGGGGTGTTTCCTCGGGGTGACCCCTACACTTCGTTGTGGGATCAGTCCGAGGTGAATGCTCTAGAGAGGAGTGCGGATGAGGACCAGCACAGTGACAGTGCAGCTATGAGTGCCATGTACGCGTTGATGAAGACCTATGGAGGCCTGGAGCGTTGTTTGGGTCGCTTGTCCGGGTCTCTTCTCGCCGTCCAGGATGAGAAGCGTCAGTTGCAGCGTGAGTTTGACTCTGAGGTTGAGAGGCTACAGGCAGAGTTGGCTCGTGTGACCAGAGAGAGAGACCAGGCAGTCCAGAAGAACAGTGAGCTGAGTCAGGACCTGCTTGCAGTACGGGAGCAGAAGGACAGGGTGACTACTGCTCACAGGAACTGCGAGCGCATGCTAGTCCATGTGCTTGGACAGAGGAATGAAGCCTGGCACGAGGAGGACACTTTGAGGGCCCGACAGCTGGAGCTAGAGCAGCAGCTAGCTAATGCTGAGGAGTACAATGAGAACTTGCATGAGGAGATCCACCAGCTGCATAACCAACTCCACCCTCACCACCTGCCTGGAGCAGCTGAGCTAGACTCTGAGGACGAGATGGGCGCGGATCCCGAGATAGGAGCAGCTGCTAGTGGAGATGAGGATGAGGATGGCTCCGGCATGGACAGTGACCATAGCGAGTAGATGCTAGGGTTCTAGAGCTAGTCCTTCTTCTTATGTTGTTGTATGTTGCATGGCATGTCGTGTACTTTTGGATCTGGGCTGTGTAAGACTTTCTGAGTTGGTGCTGAAAGTCCAGTGTATGTATGCTGGCAAGTTGGATGTACGCGAACCTTGTTGCGTGAATGTTAAGTAATCTGTTAGTGATGTTGTGCGTGGATGATGAGTTGTTGTGCCTTTGTTTATTGTGTGAATTTATTCCCTCAGTAAATTCAGTATGGCACGATTTTACACATTTTCTACCGTTGATGGCAACTCCTAACGATTGCTTATCATTGGCGTATGCAGATGGTGCAAACACGTGGCGGGGGTAATAGCAATCCGGGCCTTGGAGCAGGTACATCCGGAGGTGGGGCTCAACGGAATGAGGACAGAGCACCAACACCGCCACCACCACCGCCTCCCCCGTACACTGCGGATGTGTTTTTCGCGCAGTTTCTGGGAAGCCAACGCAACATGGAGCAGATGCAGCGCAACATGGAAGAAGCTTTGCGCAACATAGCTGACAACACCCGTCGAGGGGATAATCAGGGTGGCCGAGAGGTCAACCAGTACAGTTCGTTCAAGGACTTCATGGATACCAAGCCACCAATCTTCAAAGAGGCTTTGGAACCCCTCGAGGCAGATGAATGGATCAATACCATGGAGCAGAAGTTTCGTCTTCTTCGGATGACAGAAGAACTCAAGGCTGAATATGCGGCACATCAGTTACAAGGACCCGCTGGGATTTGGTGGTCCCATCACCGTACCACCTACCCAGAGGGGACCCCAATCACCTGGAACCGCTTCACCACCGCTTTCCGGGGAAATTACATTCCTCCGGGTGTGGTTGAAATGAAGGTTGGGGAGTTCATGAGGCTGTCCCAGGGGACGAAATCTGTGAAGGAGTATCTACATGCTTTCAACAATCTCGCTCGCTATGCCCCTGAGTTTGTAAACACGGAGGCCAAGAAGATTGCTAGTTTCCAGAGGGGCTTGAATCCAAAGATGCTGAAGACCATGGGTACAGGGGCCAGGGCTACTTTCAATGCCTATATCAGCGACTGTCTGACCCAAGAGAACAATAACAACAACTACAGTGCATCCAAGTCTCGTAAGAGGGCTTTTGAAGCCGGATCATCTCAGTCCAGGGCACCAGTGGCGGGGCGACAGCAGTATCGTCCTCCTGCCCCGGGTGCTAGGTTGCGACCGCCGCAGAGAAGGAACACCGGGCATCCAACACAACAGAAGCCGTACAAGGTGG
This sequence comes from Sorghum bicolor, assembly GCF_000003195.3. Taxonomy (NCBI): domain Eukaryota; kingdom Viridiplantae; phylum Streptophyta; class Magnoliopsida; order Poales; family Poaceae; genus Sorghum; species Sorghum bicolor. The sequence continues at coordinate 41,624,661 of NC_012876.2, forward strand.
CGATAGCCCCTGCCAAGCCAAAGGCAATTCAAGCTGCAGCACCTGCCGTCAACAGTGCGCCCAAGGGTCCATGCTATAACTGCCACAAGATGGGGCACTTTGCTAAGGAATGTCCCTACCCCAAGAGGCAGCAGCCAACCTATCCAGCTCGTGTGCACCATACCTCGATCGAGGAGATTCCGGAAGGAGAACCGGTAACGGCTGGTATGTTTCCTATCAACCAACATCTTGCAGTTGTTTTGTTTGATTCTGGATCATCGCATTCATTCATGAGCCAAGCATTTGCACAAAAGCATGATCAGCCAGTTACTGAGTTAGGTTATGGCTATCGCATCAGCTCAGCCGGAGCCGATGTGTTGACTAATAAAACGGTAACAGGAGTTACCTTGGATATCAGTGGTCGGAGGTTCCGTGTAAACCTTGTGGTCATGCCAGGACTGGTTTTGGATGTCATCATTGGGATGAACAAAATGACTGATTGGGGCGCGGTTATAGATACCGGGAATATAACTCTTTCCCTTAGAGACCCGCAAGGGAAGGGGGTGCTTCAGGTCAAGCTACCTAGACGGTTGGACTTCGCCAGTCTTTCATGTGCAGTACAGGTAGTCCCTCTAGAACACATACCCGTGGTATGTGAGTTCCCTGATGTGTTTCCTGAGGATTTACCAGGACTACCCCCAGATAGGGAGGTAGAGTTTGCAATCGAGTTGATACCAGGTACAGCACCAATATCTAGAAGGCCGTATCGGATGCCCCCAAATGAACTCGCTGAGTTGAAGAATCAACTAAAAGAGTTGCTGGATAAAGGGTTCATCCGGCCAAGCTCGTCGGAATGGGGTTGTCCAGCGTTGTTTGTGAAAAAGAAGGATCAGTCGTTGCGCATGTGCGTGGACTATCGTCCACTCAATGCAGTGACAATCAAGAATAAGTATCCTTTGCCAAGGATTGATATCCTATTTGATCAGTTATCCAAGGCCAGAGTGTTTTCCAAGATAGATTTGAGGTCTGGGTATCACCAAATCAAAATTCGTCCGCAAGATATCCCGAAGACTGCTTTTTCCACCAGATATGGGTTGTATGAGTATCTAGTCATGTCCTTTGGGTTGACAAATGCTCCTGCGTACTTTATGTATCTAATGAATTCAGTCTTTATGCCAGAATTGGATAAGTTTGTTGTGGTGTTTATCGATGATATTCTGGTGTATTCAGAAAATGAGCAAGATCACGCCGAGCATCTGAGAATCATGCTCACACGATTACGAGAGCATCAATTATATGCCAAGTTCAGCAAGTGCGAGTTCTGGTTGAAGAAAGTTCCTTTCCTAGGGCACATTCTGTCTGAAGAAGGGATTGCTGTGGATCCATCAAAAGTGCAGGAAGTCATGGACTGGAAGGCACCAACTTCTGTCTCGGAAGTTAGAAGTTTTCTTGGTCTGGCCGGGTATTATCGTCGTTTCATACCTGACTTCTCCAAGATTGCTAAACCAATGACAAGTTTGCTACAAAAGGATCATAAGTTCGTCTGGACGGAAGGGTGTGAGTTAGCCTTCCGCACCTTGCGAAAGTTGCTAACCACTGCTCCCGTTCTGGCACAACCTAATATCGAGAAGCCTTTTGATGTGTTTTGCGACGCATCGAAGAGTGGCCTGGGGTGTGTGTTAATGCAAGATGGCAGAGTGATAGCTTATGCTTCCCGACAGCTGAGAAAGCACGAAATCAGTTACCCAACGCACGACCTCGAGTTAGCAGCTGTGGTGCATGCTTTGAAGATTTGGAGACATTATCTGCTGGGAAATAAGTGTCACATTTATACCGATCATAAGAGCTTGAAGTACATCTTCACGCAGTCCGAGCTGAATATGAGGCAACGACGGTGGTTAGAGCTAATCAAGGACTATGACTTGGAAGTTCACTATCATCCAGGCAAGGCTAATGTAGTAGCAGATGCTCTAAGTCGTAAACCACACTGTCAAGTGGTTCAACCGTTGTTTGAAGATGGGTTCAATCTCATGCATCCTGAGGTCTTATGTCATATACAACTCAGTTGTTTACTCGAGAGTCAAGTCATTGAAGGTCAGAAAACAGACAAGGGTATCTTCCATATCAAAGAAAAGATCAAAGATGACCCAAAGACTCAGTTTTGGGTTGATGAGAAAGGGGTACTGTGGTTTCAACAGCGGTTAGTGGTCCCGAAGGATCGGGAATTGAAGAATCGCATCATGGATGAAGCCCATCTCTCCAAGCTCTCTATTCATCCTGGCAGTAGCAAAATGTATCAAGATCTAAGACCCCACTTTTGGTGGACCAAGATGAAGAAAGAAATAGCCGCTTATGTGGCCCGTTGTGACACGTGTTGCAGAGTTAAGGCCATCCATATGAAACCTGCAGGTCTGTTACAACCGTTATCAGTTCCGGAGTGGAAATGGGAAGAGGTCAGTATGGACTTTATCACAGGTTTACCCACCACAAGGAAGGGGAATGACTCGATTTGGGTAATCATAGATCGATTGACCAAATCGGCCCATTTCATCCCTGTGAAGACTCGTTACCGACCTCCTGAGTATGCCGATATATATATGGCTGAGATTGTCAAGTTGCATGGTATTCCCAAAACCATCATATCGGATAGAGGACCGCAGTTCACTGCTCACTTCTGGGAGCGCATGCATAAAAGTTTGGGGACCAGTTTGATAAGAAGCACGGCCTATCACCCCCAGACTTCAGGCCAAACTGAGAGGCTAAATCAAGTGTTAGAAGATATGCTGAGGGCCTGTGTGCTATCATCTAGGGGATCGTGGGAATCATGGCTACCTTTGGCTGAGTTCTCATACAATAATAGTTATCAAGAGAGCATCAAGATGGCCCCGTTCGAAGCTTTGTATGGGCGGAGATGTCGAACTCCGTTAAACTGGGTTGAACCTGGTGAAAGAAGATACTATGGTATCGACTTCGTGAATGAGGCAGAGAAAAAGGTGCAGATCATACAGCAACATATGCAAGCGGCACAGTCACGACAAAAGAGTTATGCTGATAAGAGAAGAAGGCCACTTGAATTCAGTGTAGGTGACTATGTGTACCTCAAGGTTACGCCAATAAAGAAAGTTCAGCGTTTCTGAGTTCGAAGCAAGCTTGCACCCAGATATGTGGGACCGTACCAAGTGCTAGAGAGGAAGGGCCCAGTGGCCTATAAGATTCAGTTACCTGAAGAGATGAGCTCGATCTTTCCGGTCTTCCATGTGTCGCAACTGCGGAAATGTCTGAAGGTACCTGAACAAAGAATTGAACCTCGAGGGATCAAGATAAAAGCAGACCTAGAATATAAAGAGCAGCCAGTGGGGATTGTGGATGCCAAGGAGCGAGTAACCCGAAACAAAGTTGTCAGAACTTACAAAGTGGTGTGGAGTCATCATGACGATAGGGATGCCACCTGGGAAACAGAGGATTACTTAAAAACAGTCTATCCAAAATTTCATAAGAAATGGTTAGTAACCCAAAATCTCGGGACGAGATTTCCCTAAGGGGGGAAGGGCTGTAACACCCTAGGTGTTAAGCATGCACTTAGTCTCATCAAAGTCATGCATAAGCATTTCCATCAAGCATAAGCATCATGAGCATGACACTCTTTTCAAATTATGATTTTATGTGCTTCATTTCATGTGTTTTAAATATGTTAAAAATATGATACTTGTTTCTAAAATAGTGAAATATTCAAATTAGGTTGCTTTATGTGTAAGAAGGATTTAGAATATTTTTGTGCAATTTTTGGAGCTATAGAATTTGAGAAATAGAATTTATACAAACTTTTCCAAAATGAATTTATTTAAAACCTAGAGCTGAGTTTTAACTTGTAATTCAAATTCTGTTTGGAATTTCGTCTTGCTTGTTAAAGCAAAGTTGTAGAGTTTTTATTTTGGAACAACTTTGTTTTTGGGAGCAAGAGGTGAAAATGACTTTAAATTGGTCCAAATGAATTTAGAAAGAATTTGGAGAAAAGAAATTCAAAAAAAAGAGAAAGGGGCAGGCGCTGCTGGGCCAACCCCGCTTCCCTTTCGGCCCAGCAAGCGACCCGGCCTGCCTCCCCTCTCCCTCTCCCTCCCGCGCGCGGACGCGCCTCGCTCCACCCGGCGCCGGCCACGTGGCGGCCGTACGCCGGCGTTGGACGCGCCGCGGCCGGCCTCCAACCCCCCCTGGTCGGGACGCCGGCGCAGGCTCCCAGACCATTTCGCCCATTCTGTCCCCCGCGCCCTCCTTCTCCTTCCTCCTCCGCTCGCACCGCGCAGCAGCAGCCGCTCCTCCGTGCGCCATTGCCGGAGAGAGCTCCGCCGCTCGTCGCCGGCCACTCCAGAGCCTCAAGCTCGACGCCAAGAGCACCAGAGCACTCGCCGTCGCTAGGGTAAGCTCGTGCGAACGTTCTACCGAGGTGAGAGTCCGTCTAGCACCGTGAATCGCTCGCCGGAGTTACCCCGAGCTCGCCGGAGTACTCCGCCGCGACGGATCTAGCGTTTCTCTGCCTCTTTTCGCTCGTTCTTTGTTGCGCTAGGTCGGTAGGAAGGTGAGGAAGCTCGGGGAGGCGTTTGCGCACGCTCTACCGCGTCGGAGCGGCCTGGCCACGGCGAGCAGCGCCGCCGTGCCGCCATGCATGCTCGTCGGAGGTGTTCCGGCCATCCTCTGGTCGATCCAAGGGTACCGCTGGGTGCGCCCTGCTGCGGGGAGCACGTTGGTGCTCACCCCGTGGCCGGAGACCTCACCGCCGGCGAGATCTGCTCGTCGGAGGTGAGCTCCATCTCGGTCTCGCTGACCGGTGGGGTCGGAGACCCACTGTCAGTCGCAGGGGTACCCCGGTGGGTGTAGATCTGGGTGTGCGTAGCCTTTTTCGTCGGTTTTCTTAAAAAAATGTTTTCCAGAAATTGATTTAAAGTTTGTAAAATCTGTATCTTGAGTTCTACAGTTCCAAATTGAATGAAATAAATTTTGGTGTGCTCTATATTTCCAGATCTACAGTTTGATGTAATTGCATGTCATGTTGGAGTAACTTTTCGGTGTGAATATAATTAATCTATGTTTTTGCTAAACTTTGAAAATGCATAGTAAATAAAATATGGCTCAGAAAAATGTGAAACTTGATTTGTTGGCTTTGCATGTGTGTTTACTCACTGGGAAAATATTGGTACATATTATTTGGTGTATAATTGAATTTATGGTAATTTAAAGGCTTGCATGGCAGTGCTTTATGATTTTTAATAATTAATTGGGTCATGCAATAAATCTGGAAAATTTTGTGGGTGTTTCTTATGATATTAGACAAATTGTAAAAATATGAAATCTGTTGTTTGACACTTATATCACAGTAGGGTGATTACACTCACCTTATTAATTAATCTTATGATTTTTGTGGCTCAAAATAAGTAACCAAAAATTATGAAAAATTTACAGTAGACTTTATGATTTGCTAGTAGTCTCCTGTAATTTTTGTGGAATTTATTGATGAACATAATTGCATGTGATTTTTAATGGGCCTAGAAATGAATAAAGAAAACTATGAATGGTTGTATATATAGGTTGAATGGAATAAGTTGGGTTTGGTGTATCTTTGAAGCATCATGGAGGTTGCTGGTTGCATTTGAAAAATAGTTATAGAAGAGAATGTAATAGATGTTTGATTCAATTGTTTATTCTTGGATGATGTTGACTACCTTGTAATAAGCATGACCAAGTGCATTACCTATGCATCATAACATGACTCCTCTGGTACTCTCTCATATAAGCATCCACTCGGGCATCTCGCACTCCACTCATGAGCATATATGCATCATACAGGCTCGCAGGAGAACGAGGTGGGAACCGAGGAACCCGAGGAGCTTCAGGAGCAGGAACCTCCGGAAGCACAGGAACCCGGAGAGGAACTGCAGGAGTGTCCGGATCACCGACCCAGCACCTTTGAGAAAGGCAAGCCCCGGAGCATTCTAAGTCTCCCTATTCTCGCTAACTTACTATATATATTACACTGGTTCTACTATATTGCATATAAGTAATAGGAGTTGCCTGATACCGTTGCTGCATATGTACTCCTTGTTATCCCTACTCGTTTATCTACCTTGTCCTATGTAGATAGGCGCGGAGTCTATGCTTAGCTTGCTTAGTCCGGTAGAAGTCGGGTGATTCCCTGTCACCTGCGAGATATAGGTGGATACCTGCTTGATTGAGCAACGGATGCTTGGGGACAGGAATAACCAAGTGTGGAATGTAATGGGAGACCGGGCAGGGACTTATGGTGGGTTGACCATAGTGCCCCTGCCTGTGTCGATTAAGGACCGATCGTTGACGGCCCTCTTGTCATGTTGAACGCATGCCCCACATTTAGCTGGAAGGATAAGTCGTTCCGACCGCGAAGCCTGAGCACTATCCGGGCCGGGAATCGGCCCGATGTACGCGCTGTATTGGTGATGGTTGAGGAGAACGACGAGGGCGCGGCGCGCAACCTTGGTATACCTTGGATACCTCGGTCGCCGGAACGGTCCTCGGGTACGGGCGGTGCCTGTCGAACCCGCGAATTGGTCCTGGATAGTGCAACACGGTGACCTGTAGCTCACTTGATCAGTGAGTGTGGTTTGTGTGGGGAATAAATTCGCCAGCTGGTTAGAAATCGATTCGAATCGCCATCGCTCCTGGATAGTGAGCACTTGACATGAGCCCTGTCATCGTAGTAAGGACTATGGAACACTTGGTTTATAATGATGAATAGTTTTAAGAAATGCTATGATGAGGTACTATCATGGTCTCATACTTGCTTGTAATAGTGCAGGTGCAAACCTAGACGATAGGTAATGATACTGTCAACTTGAGCCAATTAAAAGAAGAAAGACTTATGTAGGTTATGTTAGCGAAATACTGCGGTTTTGCAAAATGGTCGTCAGCTACCCCACTATATAGCCTTCATGATCCTTGATGAGTCTTTATTTTAAGTTTATGACGGGTAAGTCTAGCTGAGTACCTTCTCGTACTCAGGGTTCTATTCCCATGTTGTTTTGCAGATGGTCAAATGTACTATGGTTATTGCATCCTCTGTCTGTACCCAGCTATGGGTGATGACTAGACCAAGGGCGATGGTCACTCCGTCTCTTCTTTTGCTTTTGTGGGAATGACCGAACTATGGCACTGTATCAGACTTATCGTGTGTGTTGTAATTTCAAACTATGAAGCTTCCGCTACTTGAAGAACTTGGTTTGTAATAACTTTAAGCACTCCGATGTATTTTATGAATGTTGTAATCTGGATGTACTTGTGGATGGCGACCGCTAAACTTATTACGATCTTGGCTGTTATGTGATGTGTGGTTTGAAATCCTTCGAGATTTCACGGACTACCGGGATTATATGGGCTTAAGCGTGATAGTTCGACTATGCAAATGGTCACTATTAGGCTTAATCTCTTATAATTTGGTCGGTTCTGTTACACTTCTCATGTTCTTGTGCATTTTCAGAATACACCAATATATCATCGATGAACACCACCACAAACTTATCCAGTTTAGGCATGAACACCGAATTCATCAGGTACATGAAATGAGCAGGGGCATTAGTCAGACCAAAGGACATGACTAAATACTCATACAATCCATACCTGGTAGAGAAAGCCGTTTTAGGAATGTCTTCAGGTCGGATCTTGATTTGATGATACCTAGATCTCAGATCAATTTTGGAGAATACTTTGGCCTTGGCTAATTGATCAAACAGGATATCAATGCGAGGCTGTGGATACTTCTTTTTGATAGTCACTGCATTCAACGGACGATAGTCTACACACATACGTAGAGACTTGTCCTTTTTCTTGACAAAGAGAGCCGGACAACCCCATAGAGAAGAGCCAGGCCGAATAAGACCCTTCTCTAGGAGTTCTTGCAATTGCTTTTTCAACTCTGCCAATTCATTGGGTGGCATTCGATATGGCCTTCTAGAGATAGGTGCGGTACCCGGAATTAGATCAATTTTAAACTCAATGTCCCTGTCCGGTGGCAACCCAGGCAGATCCTCTGGAAAGACATCCGGAAACTCACACACTATCAGAATCTCTGCCACAGTGAGTGGTCTAATAGCATTAGTAGTGTGACGAATGTCATCACTCTTGGGAAGTTGGACCAAGAAGGCTTCTTTGCCATCAGGCTCTCGCAACATCACTACCCTCGTAGAGGTGTCTATTAGTACCCCATTATTTTTCATCCAATTCATCCCTAAAATAACATCTATGCCCAAGCCCGGCAAAATTACCAGATTTGCTGAAAAGTTACGACACTCAATAGCAATATTCACATCCTTCACTAATTGGTTTGTGGAAATTTGGTTACCAGCAGCACTAATGCAAAATTTTCCACTATCAAGGTCAATGACATGTTGCCCATGCTTAGATGCGAATGCTTGACTCATAAATGAATGCGAAGCTCCGGAATCAAACAAGACAACTGCAGGGTGTTGATTTACAAGGAACATACCAGCAGTGACTGCTTCGCCTTCTAGGATTTCTTCAACCGTGGTGTAGTGCACATGACCCATACGGTTATTGCCTCCAGCCGCAGCATTTCTCTTAGGATAAGGGCAATCTCTCGCCCGGTGACCAACTTGCTTGCAATTGAAGCAGGGACGGTTATCAGGAGGATTCTTGGGACTTCCTTGACCCGTGGCACCTCTTGGGAGAGCAACGGTGAAGGACTTGCGCACTCCCGTCTTCACATTTGACTTTTTCTGTGGCGGCCTATACCTTGTCACAGCATTAGGTGGGCGATAGGCCGGCTTGCTTGCCACTGGAGCCTTGGACTGCGAAGCACCTGCCTCATAGGCCCTCTTGCGGTTCTTGGACGCGGCATACACAGCATTGGAGTTCTCTTGAGTCAATGCATCACTCACAAACTCATTAAAGGTGGTACTCTTATTACCAGCCATGTTCTTGGACAACTTGGGTCCCAACCCTCTCTTGAAACTAGCGAGCTTCTTGACTTCGGTGTCAACCATCTCAGGAGCATAGCGAGATAAATTATTAAAAGCATGAAGATACTCAGTCAAGCTTTTAGTGCCTTGCGTCAAGTTCATGAACTCAGTGTGCTTGATAGTCATTAAGCCTTATGGAATATAAGTGTTCCTGAAAGCAGTTGTGAACTGATCCCAGGTTACAACAGCATTGGCAGGTAAGCTGGTCCTGTAATGACTCCACCAGACACCTGCTTTGCCCTCCAACTGGTGGGCTGCATATTCCGCCTTCAGCTCTTCGGTTAACCTTAGCAAACGGAATTTCTGTTCAAGAGTGTTAAGGCACTCATCAGCTTCTAGAGGTTCAACAGCCTCCTTGAAAAGCGGCGGCTTGGTGTCCTGGAAATCCTTGAAACTGCTATACTGATTTGCCTCTCCGCCTTGGCGGGCATGGCGACCACCCCGGTTCTGCTGCGCCATAGTCTGCATAGCCTCATTGAGCATACGCTGGCCCTCAACAAGAGCTGCCAATAGCTCAGTAGGCGTAGGCGGGGGAGGAGGTGGTGGCGGTGGCACCTCGTTGTGACCGGAGCGAGTATTGCGAGCCATCTGCACAAGGCATACCAAGCGATTGTTTCAGGCGACAGATATAATTGTCATGAACTTCAATTGCTGCCATACGGAATTTAATGAAGTAAATTCACATAAATCAAGCTGCAATAATCCATGTACAATAAGAAAATATCTGCCATGACACTTGGTTATTCTCGCGATCAATCACAGCCACAATTTCACAAAGATTAAAGACATTGCAGAGAATTATTTAGGCTCAACATAAAACATGGAGCATCACAAATAAGCGCATAGGGTTACATAGAGTCATTGTCACAACTTAAGGGTTTACAGGAGGGGCACCATGGCCAAATACATAGAGTCTCAACTAAAATTCAGATTACATGTCCATTGCACAAAGAGATGGAAACTGATACATGATCATAAAATCATTGCTAGGCTACATATCTTCCTCGGATTCTCCATTAGAAACGATGCCATCATCCTGATCTTCCTCACTAGGAGCTTCTTCATGATTAAAAGGGGCTGGATGTGGAATAGGATTTATGATATTATTTAAGCGGTGGACATCTAATTGCAGCTCAGCAATCCTAGTAATCAGCTCTTCCTCTCTCATTTCAGCATGGAACAAGGCTCTAACTCTAGCAGCTTCTCTATTTTCAGCCAAGCGCATAGCCTCATCTCTCTCTCTAGTCATTTGCATCATGCGGGCTTGTGCTTCATTGCGCTCTCTAACTGCGTTTGCAACTTGATTGCGGCGGGCTTGCAAAGCGGTGTGATAGTTTTGGATTTCAGCTTGTGCATCCGTAAAAGCCTTGCGGTGCTTGCGCACTTTCTTGCGCAGTTTGCGCTGCCCAACCTGAGCTTGCTGAAGCGCTAGCATGGCATCTATGTAGGTGTCCTGGCGCACATAGTATAGCTTAAGTACCGCTAGCATGGCACTCATGGCGGGGCTAGAGCTATATCCTAGCAAGGTTTCTCTCATCTCTAAAGACTCATTCCCAACTTGGGACACAAAGGTGTCAGTCACACTCACTCTGGGAACGGATCCCGCTAGGCCATTTACTAGCTCATCACCATGCTCATGGCAAATCTCTAGCAAAACCTCCAGGGCTGCTACTTGGGCACCCTCCCAAGGAGTTTGGCCATCACAGTCAACTAACCAACCTAGCCACTGTGGGTTATTTGGACAAGGGGGACTGTAATTTGGACATCTACCCAAGGTAAGGCCCCTGCATGCTCAGCCTCGGTCCAAGTGTACTTAGGTGGTTCCTCATATCCAACTGAACTTAGCACCCTCCACAACAAAGTAGGAGTGCCAAACATGTCCAGGAAAGTTTCACTTGCGTGCGGGGCTGCCATCTGTAGAAAGACCACATTTGAGTACGGGAGATTAATTACAAGGAGAGATGAAGAAAATGTATTTTCAGAATTTAATACCCAAATAGTGCATAAAGAATATATGAATGATTCATGATGCATGCATGTTCCATGCGTCCTTTCCATCCCTAGAAGAAAGTTCTAACGGTATAGTCGGTGGCATACATACGTGCACTCTTTATACGCATCTACACGGTCTAAACGTCTCGTTGTTAGTGTACCTGCAGAAGATTTCATTTCAGCCTAGCCCCACAGTAGTATAAGTGCAGAAATGTAGATCAAATCATCAACAATCAAGCTAGGTACTCCGATATATATTCCCAAACATATATCGCAGCACACTACCCATTTTGGATACACCCACCTATACATCAAATATGTATACATGGCTGCACCTACTACCCACAATTAAGTACCTTCATATATACATGTGTGAAACATGTAAATATTCCAGTAACCACAGCTAACATTCCCCTAGACCGACGGTTGGACGGTCATGCTCTCACAGCTCACACTTACCGTAGCGTAGAGGCATATAGATCCATGCATTACCACTCAAGCAAGTGGTATCCATACAATTTCACGCCGTATGGACGACGAAAGAAAACAAACAAGCTTACCATGGCGTAGAGGTATGTGATCCATTCATTACCACTTAAGTAAGCGGTATCCATATAATTGCACGCCATATGGACGACGAAAGGAAAAACCCCCATGTTAGTAATATTAAGCCACCTAGAAGTCCTTATATGGGCATAAAGGCATGACCACTGGCATGGTATAAGTTATCAAAACATTTTTGAAACAGCCCTATATATAGCCTAATTTTGCCAAATTAGCTTGAGAAAACCAAATTCATTTGTTTTTAAATACATCTATGATGGTTAAATGCTTAATCTTGCTCTGATGCCAGCTATAACAGAACCGTCCAGTTTATAAGAATTCAAGTGAATTAGCGACCACGGAGGCAGTCAAGCCAATGGACTTGAACCTATATAAACCCGGTAGTCCGACGAAATCTCAAAAGACCTCGATTCAACCAACATACAACCAAGATCGTACATGATCACGCATCACCATCACAGATTACAACATTCATCACAGAACATAGTTTTACATCACATCAGAGTTGAAACAGGTTATTACAAACCATAGCAGTAGCGGAAACAAAGTAGTTTTGAAACAACAACAACAACCCAGTTTATAATACATGCCAGTTCCATGGTCAAGTCCCAACAAAAGCATAACCGGAGGTAGAGAAGTGATCACGCCCATGATCTATTCATCATCCGCAGCTGGGTGATGACAGTTAGCGCAATAGCCGTGATAGACGACATCATCTGCAACAGGGGTAAATAAAACCCTGAGTACGAGAATGTACTTAGCTAGACTTACCCGTCAAAAACCAGAAATAAGGTGACACCAAGGAGTATGCAAGGCTGATCTTTGTGGACTAGTTTGACTCACCTTTTGCATAAAAGCCTTTGTTACAAGTAGTTCATTTAATCATATTTCAGCAGCAGGTTCATTACTTAACAACTATCCACTAGATTAGCACCTATTCTAAGCATACACTTGAGTAATTAAGCATTTCAATAATAACCATATCAAGATTATCACTTTGCTATCAACATTCTCATCATAACCATCAAGTTTATTTAGTGAATTCTACGTTGCCGTTGCCCAAGTCAAGTTCTCACTATCCGGGAGAGACGGCGATTCGAATTGATTCCTATCCAGCTGGAGGGGTATTCCTAACACTCACCCAAGCATACTTCATGACGGCAGCTCGGATCACCATTAGCACAACTCCGGACCAATTCGCGGGTCCGTACGGCGCCGCACCCCCAGGGACTGCCAATCTGCCAGGGTCAGGACTCTAACCTGACACCTAGGTCTTACGCCATTGACTCCCCACACATCCTTGCTACCAACCGGGGTGCGCACTTGAACAGAACGGGGTATCCGGCTGGAGATGCACTCGTAGGCTTCGCGGTCGGAACGACTTATCCGGCCAACTAAGTGATAGGCATGCGTTCAACATGACACGGGGACGTACAGCGATTCGGTCCTTAAACGACACAGACGGGGATAGATTCACACCCAAGACCTCCATGCCTTGTTGCTGCACTATCGTCATCCCGCCCGGTCTCAAGTTCATTATTAGCACACGGTTATTTCCACGATAGCAAATATAGCCAACCGTTATCATCATCCACCTATCTCTCGCAGGTGACAGGAAATCACCCGGCTTCTACCGAGCTAAGCATGGCTAAGCAATACTTCGATCCTGGACCTACTTTGGTGAGGTATGCGGTGGACAAGGTAGTCATTATGCAGCAAGTGTGTCATATCAACGCCTACCACTTAATGCATCAATATATATAACCATAGTCAATTGATAGCTGAACACAATTAACAAAATAGTAGCGGGCTTATAATGCTCCGGGGCTTGCCTTCAACGTAGGTAGAGGGACGGTGGTCAGGGCACTCCGGCAAATCCTCCTCCTCCTCAGCTCCTTGAGGTAGTTCCACTTGCTGTCCTTCCGGCTCCGGCAGCTCGAACTCCAGCACCGTTACTCCCTTGGGTGCACCTATGTATGCATGACAAGGAGATGAATATAGAGAATGCACATATGATGCATGATGTCATGATGAAGAGCCAAAGGGACATAAACAAGGTATAACATGAGCATAAACTTCTAAGAATAAGTGAGTCATGGAATAACAAGTAAATGCATACTTCTTTTCTGGTAGAGAGACTAAATAGACAAGTTAAACAAGTCCTAACTATTCTTACCCAGTCACTGGTTTAGTAGGCAAACCAACCAGTCACAAGTTTCAGCTATAACTCGAGTATCACTTAACCAAACTAAGCAAGTAATCACTTTCTGGAAAGCTTAACAAATTGTCTACAATTTACTTTTAGACACCCCAGCATGATTCCAAACCGAAATATGCTAAAACATACAAAGTTGGCTGGCTGCTCTGGAAATTCCAGAGAGCAAGCACTTTGTAGCAACTACTTGAAATATGCATAACTTTCAAACTACTCAACCAAATGTCATGAAATTTGGACACGAAGTAGAACAGTAAGTTAGCTACAAGTTTGTTGTAGACAAGTTTCCCAGAAAACAAAATCTTCACATAGCTCTTAATCAATTGCCATCAGCTGTACAGAAATACTCTAGGAAAGGCAAAAATAGCTAAAATAATATTTTACACATAGTAAGAATGTATCAAAGGAACAATCCAATTGCACCAGTAGATAGAACATGACTAAGAAACACTAGAAAACATCATGGCAAGGTCTAAATTCATTTCTATCATCACCTTTTTCATTTATTTAATTATGAAGGTGATTTAATGAACATATACTCCAAGTGTTCCAAAAATCCTAAGAAACTTACAGCAAGCTACTTATGCTGACACAAGATCACTGTAAAATTTTCAGAACATTTGCATATACACATTGTGAGGTATAAAAATAACAAGCTAGTAAAGGCATGCAAGACATAAATGTGAAACCCTATCAAAAAGTGTCAAACAACAGATTTAAGATTTTTCCTAGCTTTGTCTATACAACACGCAGCAAGTTTCATCACAAGAGGAGCTATAACCTATTTATTAAAAATATCACAAGAAACTCCTATTTAAGCAAGAATTATTTTTAACTTCTTAACCAGGCTTCCAAAAATCATGAAAAATTTATCAGAGCCTAGTCATAACATAAGTAACAACTCCCTAAAGTTGCATGGCCAGCAGATCAACAGATCTCAAGATATAATTACCCACTGAAAATCCAAGATTAATTTATATCTATTTATTTCTGCAAAAACATGGCCTGTTTCATATTTTTATTAAAAACTAGACTTCTGCTGGAACCTAGCAAAATTGAAGTCACCACATTTGGATCTCTAAAACTCCAGATATGAATTTTACAAAAACAGCATTGGCTCTGCAAAAACAGTGACCCAGGGGGGTGAACCCGAGAGACTGACATCCGGGACCCACGCGACAGTGAGACGGGGACAGGGGAGATGCTCGTCGCCGGCGAAGCTCGACGACGACGAGGTCTCGGCCGGATCTAAGGGCACCTACGTGTTCCTCTCATCAAGGCGACTCTGTTGACCTACATTACGCGCGCTCTACTGGACTCTAGGGTGCTCGCTGTCGGGAATGGCGGAGCGGCGGCGCTGCGCGGCGATACGCCGGCGGATCCAGGCAATGGCGACGCGGTAGAGGTTGCGGACGAGCAAGAGCAGCTCACGGCGAAGCTATAGGAAGAAGAATCACGGCCAGAGGTGAACCAGAGAGGTCTGGCCACGTTGCCGGTGATCTCTATGATCTCCGGCGAGGTGAAGCTCGCGACGGAGATGACAATGTGACCTCACCGGTGCTCGGCTAAGGGAATGGAGTGGACGTCGAGGTAGAGGACGTCAAGGCGGAGCTCTGGACGGGCTGGCTTGGCCGGAGACGCGGTGGAACGACCGGAGAAGCTCGCCGAAGCGCGGCAGTGCTCACCGAGGCGACGGCGGAGCGAAATGTGCTGCGCTGAGCGAGTGGAGAGCGCGTCTGAGGCGTCCACTCGGTGCGTGGCGACTTGGAGACGCCGTGGGAGCTGACAGGCGGGGTCGTCGATGGCGTACGGCCGACACCTGGCCGGACACGCGGCGGCGGGCGGTTTCTGACGAAACTGAATCGCGTGATTCAGTCGTCGTCGACCGTGTCTGAAACCGAAAGTTCACCGACGTTTTACTCTCAACTCACTCGATGGTTTTGACTGGGAATTGATCCTCTGGACAGAGCTACACGAGTTCTACAACTTTGATTACAAGATCAAAGCCTAACTCGGTCTGGATTTCAAACTACAAAGCTCCCAATCACCCTTGGTCGAAACTGCGCGATCCAACACTTAGCCAAATTCGGCTAAGTATGAAATCAGCCGTGATTTTTGGCTTGTGAGCAATTTTTGGATGTGTTCTAAGCCTTTTTGTAAAAAGTCATCAACATAACTTTTGTAGCTTATGAAATTCTCTACAACTTTGTTTCAGGTGTCACAGACATGCAAGGTTTGTAACATTACTTTCATAAAACATCTTTGAAGAGAGGTCTAGGGGGTCAAATAAGCCATTCTAGGTTTAACCCTAACCTAGGGGCACTTTTGGCCAAAACCTTCAACATGGACTTTGCTCCAAATGATATTCTAGACATGATTGAAGTATTTTGGAAGACAATGTACATTTATTTGTATTGGTTACCCCTTATAGTTACTCAATTCAAGTCACACAAGCAATTCAATCATACATGGTATACATAAGATGACATGTGATCATGATAGATGCTTATGAATGAGCATGATGATGCTTATGTTGATGCAATGCTCATGGTTAACATGCAAGCTAACACTAGGAGTGTTACAGGCCGACTAGCTTGTCACTACGTCAACATGGTGACGATCCGAGAACTACGGGACGGCCAGGCTTCCAGTACAAATTCGAGCACTGGTTCCGTTCCCACTGAAGTCATAAACTCCGAGGACGAGGACTACGACCTGGATTTGCCTCCGTATCCTCTAGGTTTCCCTCGTTTCCCGGTCTTCCCACCCCGGCGAGGAGACATCGTTTTCAACGTCAGTGCCGACGAGCCGGCCGTTGATGGAGAAATAGACGAGCAGAGGCAGCTCCGCGAGCAGCGCAACGCCGACCGTGCCCGACGACGCGCGGACGAGGAACGCCAACTCCCGCCACATAATCTCAGTGACACTTTCAATATGATCGGGGATCAGCCAGTCTACAAAACGCCAAGCGCCAATGTGGCTGTCGCCATAGCCAATTTAGATCGGCTCCCTGATACTCCAGAGTGCCAGGGCGTCCGATCCAGCGTTCGAGCACATCTGATCGCCGCGATGGGACAAACAGCCACTCTGCTCAAAAGAGTCCAAGCCGTCTCCTATACAGAGGCCTCCTTCGACCAGTCCCACCGCAGCCGGACCTCACCACAGCCCAGCGGGCACCACCGTGACCGTTCCCCCAACAATCATCGAAAAGACTCACGGCGTGGCGATGGCAGCGGCCATCGCGAGTAGAATCACGGGCGTGGTCAGGAAGTAAACCAGCACAGGGATCTTCGATACAACATCCCTCCTAAAGACGCCCGAGACCGCATCAACAGGCGCGCCACAGAGAGAGCAGTCCACGAAAACCTGCGTCGTATTGAATACGATGCAACACACGGCCCCCCGGGCCTGAGGCAGTTCTCTTCACACCTCCGCCAGGTCGTGTGGCCCCGCAATTTCAAGCTCGAGAAACTCAAAAAATATGACGGCAAGGAAAATCCAGAGAACTAGATCACTCTTTACGAGATCGCCGTCCGATCAGCAGCAGGAGACGAGCACGTCATGGCCAACTACTTCCCAGTAGTCCTCGACCAGGCTGGTCACCAGTGGCTCCTTGGCCTGCCCGAGGACTCTTTCGACTCTTGGGAAGAGCTACGCCAGGCTTTCATCGACAACTTTATTGCCACATGCGAGCAGCCTGGGAACAAGTACGACCTCGAAAGGATAAGGGACAGGAAAAACGAGCCTCTGCGCGATTACATCCGACGATTCTCGGATATGCGCCTTAAGATCCAGAAGATTTCCCACGACGAGGCCATATCTGCTTTCATCAAGGGGCTGCTCTTCCATGAAGCACTAAGGAACAAGTTGTTGCACAAAAGGCCAACAACGATGGCCGAGCTCCTCGCCACGGCTAAAAATTACGCCGACGCCGACGACGCAGAAAAACTCATCCGGGACGATGCGAGAGGTGCCGACCAGCCTCCTCGGCGGGATGATAGTCGTGGTCGCTTCGACAACAGGAACCACCGCCGCCCCGACAACCGCGATCACAGGGAAGGTTGGGACAGGCGGCGCGACAATCGCAACGATTTTAGAGGAAAACGCCCCCGCGACCATGACCACGAAGTGAATACAGTCAAGCGCCCCAACGGGCGGCGGGACTACCAAGAAGACTACAACAAGACGTTGAAGGGACCGTGCCAACTGCATCCAAAGTCCAACCATACCATGGAAGAGTGCCGCGTCCTCAAAAGCATCTATACACGGCGAGCTGCTCAAGACGACCTCGCCAAGAAAAATGGGAAGCAAGACGGGCGCGACCACGAAGACGAGGACGAGGACCAAGATAGGGACCCACGACACCAATATGTCAGTCCCACTGACGTAGTCCACTCCATCTTCGGGGGCAAGGTCTCCATCGAATCTAAGCGAGAAAGAAAGCTCTTAAAAAGAGCCTGCCTCAACATAGACAGCTCGGATGGTCTGATCGCAGATCCGAAATTTTCCCCCTGGTCACACAGGGAAATCTCCTTCAGCAGGAAGGATCAGTGGGCCGCTATCCCAGAGCCAGGTCGTTTCCCTCTAATCTTGGACCCTTGCATCAACAGCATCAGATTCGAGCGAGTGCTTGTGGACGGAGGAAGTTCCATCGACATCCTCTTCTGCAACAGCCTGCCCGCTCTCAAGATATCTCCGGCACAGCTAAAACCCTACGATGCTCAATTCTGGGGAGTCCTGCCAGGTCAGAGTTCAGTGCCCCTCGGACAGATAACACTGCCTGTCCAATTCGGCACGTCCGACCACTTTCGAACAGAGTTCGTCAACTTTGTGGTCGCCGACTTTGACGGGACTTACCACGCTATACTGGGCCGACCATCGCTGACAAAGTTCATGGCAGTCCCACATTACTCATACCTGGTCCTCGAAATGCCTACGGAGAAAGGCGTCCTAACCGTCAGGGGCAATGTCTACACTGCATATACTTGCGAGGAGGAGAGCTTCAAGATCACTGAAGCAATTGTTCTCTCAATTCGTATGGCAGAAACAGCAACCCAAGCTGCACAGCTACCTCCCGACCAGTTCCGACTACCCGAGCAGGAGACCTCCAGGAAGAATTCAAAATCCAAGGAGTACAAGGAAGTGCAGCTGGTCGAAGGCAGCCCCGAGAAGATAGCCCTCATCAGGGCCAACCTGGACCCTAAATAGGAAGACGCGCTCGTCAGGTTTCTAAGGGACAACGTAAGCGTTTTCGCATGGAAACCCGCAGACATGCCCGGCGTCCCACGAAACCTGATCGAGCACTCCTTAAATGTCTCGAAGACTGCAAGACCCATCAAGCAAAAGCTGCGACGGTTCGCTCGTGACAAAAAGGAGGCTATTAGGACAGAAATAACACGGCTTCTAGCAGCCGGATTCATAAAAGAAGTGTATCATCCCGATTGGCTTGCCAATCCGGTTCTTGTACGGAAAAAGAATAATTAATGGAGAATGTGCGTTGATTACACTATCTCAATAAACACTATCCTAAAGATCCTTTTGGTCTACCTCGCATCGACGAGGTGGTCGACTCAACGGCCGGATGCGAACTCCTCTCTTTTCTAGACTGCTACTCTGGTTATCACCAGATCTCGCTAAAGGAAGACGATCAGATCAAAACGTCTTTCATTACTCCTTTCGGCGCATACTGCTACACGACTATGTCCTTCGGACTCAAAAACGCCGGAGCCACCTATCAAAGAGCCATCCAGCAATGCCTCCACGACGAGATTCGTGATGACCTCGTCGAGGCTTATGTAGACGACGTCGTCGTCAAAACAAGGGACGCAAGCACCCTAATCGACAACTTAGACCGAACCTTCAAGGCACTAAACAAATATAAGTGGAAGTTCAATCCCAAAAAGTGCATCTTTAGGGTCCCCTCCGGTCTACTACTCGGCAACGTCGTCAGCCGCGACGGCATACGGCTGAATCCCTCAAAAGTCAAAGCAGTGCTCGATATGCGACCACCCAAGAATGTCAAAGACATACAGAAGCTTACCGGATGTATGGCCGCCCTCAGCCGCTTTATCTCCAGACTAGGAGAAAAAGGCCTCCCCTTCTTCAAACTCTTGAAGGCGTCAGAAAAATTCTCCTGGATAGAGGAAGCTGACGCTGCGTTCACTCAGCTCAAGACTTTCCTCACCTCGCCTCCTGTTCTCACAGCGCCTCAGCCCAATGAAGACCTACTTCTTTACATCGCAGCAACCGACAGGGTCGTCTCCACGGCAATAGTGGTCGAACGAGACGAGCCATGCCACGTCTACAAGGTCCAGAGACCCGTTTATTTCATAAGCGAAGTCTTAAACGAGTCCAAGGCCAGATACTCGCAAATACAGAAGCTCATATATTCAATTCTAATAACATCGAGAAAGCTAAAGCACTACTTTGACGGCCATCGGGTCTTGGTAACCACTAGTTTTCCCCTTGGGGATATTCTGCGCAATAAAGACGCCAACGGCAGAATCATAAAATGGGCAATGGAATTATGCCCATTTTCCCTGGTTTTTCAGAGCCGTACCACAGTCAAGTCTCAGGCCCTCGTCGATTTCATCGCAGAGTGGACGGATCTCAACGAGCCTCCCGTTTCCGACGTCTCCGACCACTGGTCAATGTTCTTCGACGGGTCCTTGAACATTAACAGCGCCAGCGCTGGGATACTTTTCGTATCGCCTAACAAGGACAAGCTGCATTACATCCTTATGATCCTGTTTCTGGCATCAAACAACGTCGCCGAGTACGAAGCATGCCTGCACGACATACGACTAGCCGTTGAGCTGGGAGTCAAACGCCTCTACATCTATGGCGACTCCGCTTTAGTCATCAACCAGCTCAATAAGGAATGGGACGCAACCCACGAGAAGATGGATCTCTACTGCAAATAAATTCGCAAATGGGAAGCCAACTTCTACGGCATAGAATACATCCACGTGGTCCGGGATAAGAACCAAGCAGCGGATGCGTTGTCAAAGTTAGGGTCATCTCGGGCCCAGATCCCGCGAGGTGTTTTCGTCCAGGACATCCATGAGCCTAGCGTCGGCTCTGGCCTGGTCGAAAAGCAACCTACTGAGGCAATGCTCGTAGACGTCGCTACTCCGACAACCAGTAGCCGTGATTGACACACCCCCTTCATCAGATATATATCGGACGGGTCAGGATTTCAGGATAAAACAGAGAACGAGCGCCTCATTCGACGATCAAAGAATTACATACTGGTGGACGGTAAACTTATGCGAAAAAATGCAAGTTCTGAAGTGCTGCTCAAATGCATATCATAAGACGATGGCATCAAGCTCCTCGACGACATACATGCCGGATCTTGCAGCAACCACGCTGCCTCCAGAACGCTGGTCGGGAAGGCTTTCTGAGCAGGTTTTTACTGGCCAACCGCGGTCACCAACGCAGAAAAACTGGTCTGACATTGTGAGGGATGTCAGTTCTTCGCCAAAAGGACCCACGTACCTGCTCATGAGATTCAAACTATCCCGTCGTCCTGGCCTTTCGCCTGCTGGGGGCTCGACATGATCGGGCCATTTAAACCGGCCCCCGGCAACTTCAAGTTCGTTTTTGTATTAATCGACAAGTTCTCAAAGTGGATTGAATACATGCCACTGGTCAAAGCAACCTCCGAGAAAGCTGTGGAGTTCCTCAATCAAATCATACACAGATTCGGGATCCCAAACAGTATATTCACCGACCTGGGTACTCAGTTCACTGGTACCATATTTTGGGACTTCTGCGATGACAGAGGCATAGCCATAAAATACGTGTCAGTAGCTCACCCACGAGTAAATGGCCAAGTCGAGCGTGCGAACGGGATGATCATTAACGCCCTAAAGAATGTACACCGAGAATGACAGAGCACCTGGTCGATGGATGAAAGAGTTGCCGGCCGTGGTCTGGGGTCTCCGAACACAGTCTAGTCGGAACACCGGGGTGTCTCCCTACTTCATGGTTTATGGCACCGAGGCAGTGCTGCCGTCTGATATAACCTTCGGGTCTCCAAGAGTTGAAAACTTCAACTAGTCAATGGCCGACAACACCAGGGAGATCGAAATCAACTGCATGGAAGAAAAGCGTCTAAATTCATGCCTTCGAACAGCAAGGTATCTTGCAGCCATCAGACGGTACCACAACAGGAACGTCAAGGACCGTTCTTTCGTGGTCGGCGATCTGGTAGTCAGGTGGAAAACAAACCAGGAGGGAATACACAAGCTGTCCACTCCCTGGGAAGGACCCTTTGTGGTCGCCGAAGTCACACGTCCCACATCCTACAGATTGGCGCATCTAGACGGGACACGCGTGCCTAACTCTTGGCACATAGACAAACTGTGCCGTTTTTATCCATACGTTCCAATAACTTTTGCTTGTAAGTTTCTTGTAATTGGCAATAATAAAAGTTTTCCTTTTTGGCTATACTTTGTTTACACGCAGAGCTTTCGACGTGAACAACAATGTCCTCTGCGACGGAGATCCTTAACGACTATCAATCAAATACAGTGATACATCACTCAGATAACTTTATAGCGCTCAAAAATAATGGTCATGACAAAGTCAAACTTTATTACAAACTTTACATACAAAGTTTACAATAAACACCCTGATGGGCGGTCACTAGTCTACTCCTACAGACTATCCTACTGGCCTACTGATCGGGCTGATCACCCGCCTGGCCTTGCTGCCCGGACGAAGGGGTCGGGGCCACCGGCGCCTGGCTGGTCGAGACCGCAGGCGTCGACCGCCCATCTCCGGCAATGGACGCCCCCAACTCCCTGTCCGACCTGTCTGAACCCGGCTGGTCGGGGGGAGTTGCCGTCCCGCATAGGTTGATGTCGCCGATCACCGTCGACGACAAGTCTAGCAGACCAGCCTGAAGGTCGTCCGCCTCCTGCGGGCCGACTTCCTTGGGGTACCCCCTTTCCAGCCTGGACAAGTCGACCAGGGGATAGTGGGCGTGCACCATGCTGAGGACATGCGTGCCGGCAAACTCCCCGACGTCCTTCACGAACTGCTGGAGCCAATCCCACGCCCGTTGCGCCTTCTCGACTGGCGTCAGCTTCGGCGCGCGGGGCTGGTCTTCTGGAAACTCGGGGCTGATCAAGTCCAGGACCGGGGCTACTCCTTTCCAAAGCCTAATACAATTGGTCTTCCTGGAGTCCCGATCCTTGATCAGCTCGTCTAAGTGCTTCTTGGTGTTCACCTTGAGCACTACAAATCAAGCAAAAGGTTAGTTTAAGCACAATGAAAGGAATGTTGAGCAACCAAATAAAGGGGGGTGGCACGGTTGTTACCAGACAACTCCCGGTTCCTTTGGCCTAGCTCCTCCCCTGATCGGCGCCCGGCCTCCAGCGCCCCGGCAAGCTCTCGGCCAAGCTGCTCTTTCTCTTGTCGGAGGCGCGCAACCTCTTCCTCCAAGTCTACAAGAACACCTTCCTGGTCAGCAGATCTAATCACACGGCTATATGCAGCTGCTCGGAGAGTGTAACTCACCTGTCCTCTGCCGATATTGATCGGCTAAACGCCGAGTAAGCTCGAGACGGCGCTCTTCCTGAGCACTCATCTCGGCCACTTTCTCACCAACTTCTAATCGCAGCCGGTCCACCTCCGTGGACAAGGCCTTGTTCTCGGCTACAATGCCCTCGATTTGATCGAAGCACCGTTTCCGGTACTTCGCCGTTTTCATCGCGCCCTGCAAGGAAGCACATATGTCGAACACAAGAGCACTGCACATAATTGTCGAAGCAATACACAGGACCACCTACCTTGACCTCATCCACGAGACGCTTGGCTGCGCGTTCCACCCTCGCAGCCTCTTCCGTCTCCGCGAGCTCCTCGTGTCCAATAAAGCGATCCCCGCGTTGGCGCCACACGTAGACGTGCTGGCGGCCGTCACGGGGATGACTCTGGACCTCCTCCACGTCGTCGTCAGAGGCCACTTGGGGCTCCTCGTTTGCCGCACTACCTCCGGCCGCGGTCGTGGGCATCACTGGCCCCTGGTCCAGGCCAGGGGAGCCCACGGGCGAAGAGGCCCCTGCTCGAGGCGGTGTTGGGACCCCCTCTTCTCCGGCCGGAGGAGCCGGGACTCTGATATGACCACGCTAGTAAGCAAGATGTCACAAGCTCCAAGTCAAACTACAACCACTCAAGTTTTACCTACACCGACACCAGCCCAAGTCATCGATGGACCGGTTACACGTAGTCGTGCAAAGAAGCTACAACAAGAGATCCACGCGCTACTTTGTGAGATTCATTTTAACATTAATGAGAATTATATACTACCTAAGTGTTCTACCTTGATTGTACTCAGGTATATAGAAGAAGAGAAGGATGAATCGGACCCTGAAGTACGAACCAGTGCAAGTCCTAGAAGACACGTCAAAAACGGACCAGTGGAAGTCAAAAACGGACCAGTGGAAGTCAAAAACGGACCAGTGCAAAGAAGTCTTCATAACTTTTTAATCACAAAAGCTATGAAGGCCCATGAGGACTTGTTGGAAAGCTTGTTGAGTCTACTTTCCAATGAATCTAGTGGAGACCAGTTTTGATACTCCATATTGCCTGCAGACCAGAATTAGTACAGACTGCTCAGAAGGTCAACAGTCTGCCACGACAGAATGTTGGTACAACTTGCCATGCAAAACTGTACCAATCTACAACGTTTCGAGGTACATGGCATACATTGCTGGAAAGCTCTTCGAGTCTAGTTTCACACCCAAGAAACGGTTCGTCATTTGGACTTCCCAACAAAGAGTTATGGTCAGTTTATTGGAAACTGCTCTGGAGGCCAACAGTCACGCGAAGCCAGTTCGGGAATCCATTCCGAGGGGTCCTTTCACATTGCCTTCACCCAGAAACTCTATTTCGTTTTCATACCTATCTAGGAGGGTTGTTCCTAGTATAAATATCCCCTACCTCTAAGCTATCAGGAACCTTTGATGATTTGATAAACTACATGATATTGCAGCCGTGCTGCTGAATGTCTTACTCAACCTTTGTTCTTCCTTGTTCTTCTTGGACTAGTGAAGTGAATCCTCTGGGTTCCCCTACTTCGTGCTCTACGGCTTCCGTTCGGCTGCGCCGTATTGTGTGGATTAGTTCCGGATTGTGGTTCTGCGGTCGTTCGGAGATCGAGTCGAAGTCTTCGTGGTTTCGGTGCCTCTCTCTCCGTCGCTTGGTCGCATCCAACCTTTGTCAGGTATAAAGCTAGTTATCCGCTGTTCGCAGCAAGTTATCCTTGTTCTTTTGATCTACTGTCGTGAAGATCGGGCCACCCTCGTACCGATTCATATCGGTAACCTATCAACTGGTATCAGAGCTTTCGTTGTCACGGTAGATCTCACAATCATCCACATATCTACCTTTAGTTTATCTATCATTTGTTACTGTTTTGTTCATCACCTATAGTCCACTGAAAAAGCCACAAAAAAAAATCCTAGAGCCCTTTGACGGTACTGTTATCTTGTGTTTTGTGTTCATCAAGTTGCTAGTCACCCTCTTTACATATATTGTGTTGTGTTTCATTTGTTATCCCCACACCTGTTAGTAAAAAAAAAGTGTTAAAAAAAATCAGAGAAAAGACAAGAGAAAGAACAGAAAAAGTAGAAGAAGAGGAAAGGGGTTGTATTACGGTTTGTTCACTGAAAAATTCAGTTTACATATTCAGATTCTTGGTGATCTATATACCAGCAACGTTATATCTTTTGAGCACATCAATCCACTTGATTTTCAGTACCATAGCCTCCCTTGTTTATCCACCTATAGCTCCACCAAAAACTGAAACCAGGACATTTGACTCGTAATCCTTGCGACCTCGGAATCACTTCTGTTGAGCTGCTACACTAGCACAATTCACTGTCCTTGAGAACAGGAAAGAGCATTGGTAAGTAAGAGGTGAGGTTGTGTGATTCTACAAATTTACCCATTCCACTATATCTTGCATAAGTGCTAACATGCCAGGATCCAATTCGAGCGTTCGTGGTGGTCAATATGGAGAAAAAGAAACATCAGTTTCGCGGGCTGAGTTACGCCAACTACAAAACTCACTAGTGGAGGCCATGGAGAAGATGTTTGATGAACGTCTTCCTATGGTGCGCGGTCGGGCTAAACAACATAGCTCAGCCAACTCTCGCCGTGGTCTCTTTGGCCACAGTGGACAACATGGAGGAGGTGCTTATGGGCATAGAATTCGCCCCCGTGTGCTCATTGATGATGAAGATTACTGCGTGTCCCCCAAAAGAAAAATTCAGCAAGAGTGCCACCAACCAAAATTGAGTGAGAGAAATCAAAAGGAAAAGATGAGACATTCCACCATACGTGAGAAAGAGTGGCACCAACCAAAATTCAGTGAGAGAGTTCAAAATAAGAAGATGACAGATTCCACAATATTTGAGGAGAGCCACAAAACTCTATGTGAGAGTGATCCACAAAAATTGAGAGAAAAAAGAGATGAATCATGTGAGGAATTATTTACTTCTAACATCATAATACCTTCTATTCTTGTTCCTTTTGCGATGCAGGTTCATGAAGAAAATGATGTTGTGAATTATGATCAGCCCCCAATCTTTGATGAGGAAGAACAAGTGATTGTCAATGACAACGATACACATGCATATGTGGCTTCACAAAACGTTGAAGTCATTGTGCATCAAAACCTATGTGAGAATGAGAGCCACATTGCCAAAATGAGAGAGAGTGAAAACAAAGGAGAGTTGAGTGATTCCACCCACTATAAGGTTGAGAGTGTCAACAATGAGAGTGTGAGGGATACACCAGAGAAAAATAGATATTTAGAATGCAGGCCAAGTGAGGATATCTTTGAAACTAACACTCTCATCTCTACTTCTAGTTTTGTCTTTCCAAATGTGCAGGTTGGTGATGAGACTAGAGAAGAGATGGATGCTAAAGACAACACCATACTTGTTGAGAGAAATCAGAAGGTAGCCATTCAACTAAACCCATTGTGTGTTGCCCAAAACCTGAACCATGACATGGATAACGGTAAGATTTCAGAGGTGCAATCATTGGTACTTGCACCACCAAAAAGTCTAAAAGTTATTGAAAATAAATCATATTTGAGTTTGCAAAATAAAATGGCATGTAATTATGATAATACACATGGTTTAAATGGGATTAACCATACACGAAATATTTGCACTGATTTGATTATTTCACATGTTCACCCGTGTGCTAAAATTTTGCAAGTACATGATCTTTTCTATGGTTTGATATGGTTCATATACATGATGATTTGCATTCATATGTGTGACACGATGCATTATGTTTCAATGCTCATACATCTTAGAGATGGCTGCACATTTCTCAACCCTTTAGTTAATTCATCAAAACCATCTAAGATGAACAATGAAGGTAAAAATTCAGATATTCAAACCTTAGTACATGTAGAATCATTGGATTTAAAATACATGAAAAATAAATCAAATCTGATTGTTCAACGCATACTGAGTACTTGTGATATCACTGTTTCAGTAATAAAACATAACCAAAACATTTGTGCTGATTTGACTGAAACTCATGTTGATACAAGTGCTGAATTTCTTTTTGATGAGAATATTTGTGCTTTGAATGATCCTTGCAACACTTCATATAACAACAAACAATACCTCATCCAGTCGATTATTTGTGCTGATTTGTTTACAAGGATATCTCCTCTTGAATGTTTGTGTTATACTATGCTTAACATACCTATCAATATTGAACAAATGCTTGAGAAAATTTCTAACATAACATCTTTGAGTTCAATGAATACTACTCATAGCTTCCAGTTTACATTTGTCTTGATTGGAGAACATGTTGTAGATACCTTCCAGGTTCATGCAATTTGTGTAACATATAACAAGCTTGCTGATTTAGACTCAAAAATGTTGAGAGATAAACAAAGTGAGAAATCTTTTAAGATGCAACAAATGCTTGGTGCTTATGGTTTCGATCAATTCATGTTGTCAGCATGTTCGTACCATCCACTTAAAGATAGAAATTTTGTGCAAAGCAAAGCCTATACACCGAAAAGTTGTTCATCCACACCTTGGAGAATTGAGTTTAAAAATTATACTTCTAAACCCTTGAATAAATTTTGCTGCCACAATAATTTTTGGAATAACATTAGTTCTCAACATCCATTTGATGAAAAGTTTGATCTTCTAAAGATAAAACATGATAACATGAATCAAATGATTGGATTGGAAGAAATTTTTGTGCTTCCATACTCTAAACTGTTTGCAGGTTCACCAAAGTTGAGAGAATGTTTTATACATGGAAAAGGAAATAATGCAAAAATAATTCAGAATGAAACAAATGAACAGAACAAAAGGAATGATTATTGGAATTATCAAGTACGTCCACCCTCTATTTTGTCTAAGTTGTTTTCAGGTAAACAAAAGTCGTGGACGACTTTTCTTGAAGAGAGGGAGGATGATGAGACCATACCAGGGCAGTCAACATTCAAGCATCCACTTAAGGTGAAAGCTAAACATAATTCCAAATCATTTAGATTTCCACATTCAAGGCTACTACTTGGTTTATATGATTATAGATTCAAACATCTTGCTATCATGGAACAAGAAGATTGCGATGTTATCACAACATTACAAACCGATGTCCTAGCACAACTCTTTGGATCAGAAGAGTTAGAGTCGAGGACGACTCCTTTTCAAGAAGGGGAGGATGATATGACCACGCTAGTAAGCAAGATGTCACAAGCTCCAAGTCAAACTACAACCACTCAAGTCTTACCTACACCGACACCAGCCCAAGTCATCGATGGACCGGTTACACGTAGTCGTGCAAAGAAGCTACAACAAGAGGTCCACGCGCTACTATGTGAGATTCATTTTAACATTAATGAGAATTATATACTACCTAAGTGTTCTACCTTGATTGTACTCAGGTATATAGAAGAAGAGAAGGATGAATCGGACCCTGAAGTACGAACCAGTGCAAGTCCTAGAAGACACGTCAAAAACGGACCAGTGGAAGTCAAAAACGGACCAGTGCAAAGAAGTCTTCATAACATTTAATCACAAAAGCTATGAAGGCCCATGAGGACTTGTTGGAAAGCTTGTTGAGTCTACTTTCCAATGAATCTAGTGGAGACCAGTTTTGATACTCCATATTGCCTGCAGACCAGAATTAGTACAGACTGCTCAGAAGGTCAACAGTCTACCACGACAGAATGTTGGTTCAACTTGCCATGCAAAAATGTACCAATCTACAACGTTTCGAGGTACATGGCATACATTGCTGGAAAGCTCTTTGAGTCTAGTTTCACACCCAAGAAACGGTTCGTCATTTGGACTTCGCAATAAAGAGTTATGGTCAGTTTATTGGAAACTGCTCTGGAGGCCAACAGTCACGTGAAGCCAGTTCGGGAATCCATTCCGAGGGGTCCTTTCACATTGCCTTCACCCAGAAACTCTATTTCGTTTTCATACCTATCTAGGAGGGTTGTTCCTAGTATAAATATCCCCTACCTCTAAGCTATCAGGAACCTTTGATGATTTGATAAACTACATGATATTGTAGCCGTGCTGCTGAGTGCCTTACTCAACCTTTGTTCTTCCTTGTTCTTCTTGGACTTGTGAAGTGAATCCTCTGGGTTCCCCTACTTCGTGCTCTACGGCTTCCGTTCGGCTGCACCGTATTGTGTGGATTAGTTTCGGATTGTGGTTCTGTGGTCGTTCGGAGATCGAGTCGAAGTCTTCGTGGTTTCGGTGCCTCTCTCCCCGTCGCTTGGTCGCATCCAACCTTTGTCAGGTATAAAGCTAGTTATCCGCTGTTCGCAGCAAGTTATCCTTGTTCTTTTGATCTACTGTCGTGAAGATCGGGCCACCCTCGTACCGATTCATATCGGTAACCTATCAGACTCTGTCTTCCTCCTCCGCGACAGTATTCGGGGGAGGGGTCCTCGCTGCCTCTTCATCCCTCAGCGAAGTGCTCGCCGTGGCACTCGCCGGGGCAGATTGTTCCTCTACGCCTGTAGCAGCGGCCGCCGCCGCAGGCTGCTCCGTGGCCTGTGGCGCGGCGTCTCCAACGACGGCAATAGGCTCGGCCGTCCCAGCGACCTGATCGGGATTGACGTCCGACGCCGCGCTAAAATCGAAAACGACATTTAAACAATGTCAGAAAAAAAACAAAAAGGAATGTCGCAGTACGAAAGTTAAAAACTTACAGGTCAGATCGCCGGTGTGTTGCGGTGAACCTCCTCCTGGTCCTACCGGTCGGCGCCTGCGCTCCCGTCTCTGCGACGCGCGGTACAGGAGGGTCGCTGGCCACCTGATCAGTAGTGGTCGGCGCCACGTCCGGTCGACTGCGCGGTCTCTGGACCAGAGAAGGCGCGGCCTCCTCCTCCTCGTCGTCGTCATCGGCGATCCGGATGAGTCGACGGCGCTTCGGCGCCTAACTGCTCTCCGCCGGCAGCGCCTCTGCGGGGGAGGGGTTTGCCGCCATCGGCCCTTTCCCCGCCACCCTGTCCTCGGTGGTCGGGGTGGGGCGGGCCTGCTCCTCCTCACTGCTGCTGTACCGAGCACACCGAGCAGCGTCGTCCTCCGGCGGATCTTCCCCCGCGGGATTCTCCATCCCAGGTGCTAGTGACACGTACACTGTGCACCGGTCAACGTCTCCGATCTGCAAAAGTAACAAAGACAAGTCAGCAGCTGGAAAGAACAAATACTAAGGAGGCACAATCAGTAAGTTACGTTACCTTAGGAGCTGGTCGCCCCAGCTTGAAAGCCTGCACCCGATCACTACCACGGATGAAGCTCCCGTCTGCAAAGTTGAACAGTTCGTTCAACAGCTGCTGCACCTCTGCCTTTTCCAAGACTTCAGGCGTCATCCTGGTCGGGTCCTGGCTTTTGGCGTACTCGTACGCCGAGTGCACCCTCTTCTGGCAAGGCATCACCCGACGACAAACAAAGTTGCCGACCACCCCTAGCCCGTCCAAGCGCGACCAGTCGATCAGCTTCATCAGGTCCGCTACTTGGCCGGTGAACTCTGGGCGGTCGGTCCAACTAACCCTCTTCTCGGGGATGTACCCCACGTCGCAGAACGTGGAGCTGCCCGGCTCTTCTCTGACGTAGAACCACTTCCTGTACCATTCGATGAGGGAAGTGTTCCATGGGTAGCCTAGGTACCGGTTCTTCATCCCGTCACGAAGATTGAGGTATACTCCACCTGCAATCTTGGAGCCTCCAACCGCTCCCTTCTTCCTTAAATAGAAAAGATAACGAAAAAGATCGAAGTGCGGCTCTATGCCAACATAGGCCTCGCACAGATGAATGAAGGTGGAGATGAGAAGGATTGAATTTGGGTGCAGATTGCAAATCCCGATCTCATAATACAAGAGAAGCCCCTGAAGAAAAGGATGGACAGGAACGCCAAAACCCCTCTTGAGAAAATCTTCGAACACTACAATCTCACCGGCGCGGGGGTCGGGGTAGCTCTCCCCCTCTGGCGCCCTCCAGCCGCCGAGCCCTGGGCTGTGCAGTAGCCCCATGTTGACGAGGTCACTGAGGGACTTCACAGTGCTTCGGGATTTCTTCCATTCCTTGGCCATCAGCTCGGCCCTTTTCTTGGAGTCGCTCTTTGCCATTGGTGATGCGGGAGTGACTGCGAAGCTAGGAGGCTGCAGGTGGTTGTAGAAGGCAAGAGCGGAAAGCTTGAAGGCAATGACAGGGTAGGCAATGCGAGGGCACTGTCAGGATTTTATAAACCACAACTCCACCCCTCCCACTTCCCGCATTCTTGGGAAGTGGGCGGGCCCAACGGCGGACGCGGCGCTTCGGTTTTCAATAATTATCGGCAATTAATGCGGCGGCCTTTTCGTACAATTGATGGTTTCCTTTTCTCAAACCGCGCAAAGGGCGGCTGCACAGTTACCAAGCACAACTTTTCACGCAACCATCTGACATTATGTCAGGAGGTCTCGTCATGTCAATCATTTACGTGGTAAGATTTTTTTTCAAAATAAACAGACAAAAATTGGTGGAGGGTCAACAATCCAGGGACTGCACCGACCACCGAGCACTGTATGCTCGGGGACTGGTCGCCCAGTCTGTCAACTTGGAAGTCTAGGGACTGCACTGGCCACAGAGCAATGTATGCTCGGGGACTGGTCACCCAGTCTGTCAACTTGGAAGTCTAGGGACTGCACCGACCACCGAGCACTTGATGCTCGGGGACTGGTCGCCCATTCCGTTAGTTTGGGAATCTGGGGGCTGTACCGATTTCCGAGCATTGTACGCTCGGGAATTGGTCGATCAGCTCACCAAATTGATAAGTCTATCCGATAGTAAATGAGTATGAGATGCTCGGGGACTGGATAATTTTAACTTTTTAGACCTTGCTATAAGGTTCATACTTCGCCTTGCAGCAAGCTCGGGGACTACATCGGTACGATGCATCTAGCGATGCATCTCAGATTCAAAATCTCTTTGAGGACTTTTCTTTTGACCCTAGCACCATGTGCCTATGTCACCTACTGCCAGGCTCGGGAACTAAGTAGGCACACTTCACCTTGCAGTGAATTTGCTTGTTTTTTATGGCACACTTTGCTATACAGAAAAAGTAAAGTGGGCACACTTCACCGAAAAAGAAATATATTTCTCAAGAGCACCATGCATTCTTTGAACAATTGGCTTCTTCGATGATGATGTTGATCAAATATCTTTAGATTTGGTCAAAATACCGTTGCAACTGTTTGGGCAATTTTCATGCTGATTGAAGATGTCAAGTTTCACTGGTCGAAGAAGCTCAAGACGGCGCGTTACTTCACAATACATGGTGCTCGGGGACTAGCTGTGGGGGTATAAACCCCTATACCCTTACGGCTAGACTTGGGCCAGGAGGCTTGGCCCGTTACGAGACAAGTTCAAGGCTTGATCCGACAGCTCGGAGTTTCATGCAAGGAAACAAGGCGTGGAGATCAAGTAGGATTCTAGTCGGTTAGAATAGAAATTGATATCGAGCTATCTATGGCAATTGTAACCGACTAGGATTAATTTCTAGATCTGTAACCCTGCCTTCCGGAATATATAAGGAGAGGCAAGGGACCCCCCTAGGACATCATTATTCTCTCAACACAAATCAATACGACCAGACGCAGGACGTAGGTATTACGGCAACTCGGCGGCCGAACCTGGATAAAAAGCTTGTCCGTGTCTTGCGTCACCATCGAGTTCGTAGTTTGCGCACCGTCTACTGATAAACTATTACCGTGGGTATACCCCAAGGTAGACTGCCGACTAGCTTTCGTCGACAGACTCTGAAACAGGCTCGAAGTCGACTCGGTTTGGGCCTCCTCCTTGACTTGAGCGCCCTTGCTGGTCCTCCATGCCTCCAAGCCATCTCTTATGCATCCCTTGGTCCTCTCCATGATTCCTAAGCACAATATAATCATTAGGTTGTAATCTATTCTCAAAATCATACAAAGACTTACTTAGGAACGAGCTCACCTGCAAATTTAATTGTCGTGCACAAGCTCTTGTGATTGGACCTTGAATGTCTAGTGGAGGATCATCTTGTGCATCCAAAGGAGTGATGTCCTCATCATCCTCCCTCTCTTGAATTGGAGTCGTCCTCAACTAAAGATCATCTTCTTCTCCCAAATATGGCTTCAAATCTGAAATGTTGAAAGAAGGACTAACCCCGAACTCGGGTGGCAACTCAAGTTTATATGCATTATCATTTATTTTCTCAATAACTTTATAAGGACCAGCAGCTCTTGGCATTAATTTTGACTTACGCAGCTCTGGAAACCTATCCTTTCTTAAATGTAACCAAACTAAATCACCTGGTTCAAGTTTAATTTCCTTTCTACCTTCACTACCAGCAATTCTATACAACTTTTCATTCATTTTTTCAATATTAGCTTTAGTGGTTTCATGCAACTTATGAATAAATTCAGCACGTGCACTAGCATCACTATGTGTTCTTTCAGTGGTAGGTAAAGGCAAAAGATCTATTGGAGCACATGGGTTAAAACCATACACTACCTGAAAAGGACTTACCTTGGTAGTAGAGTGTGTTGCCCGATTGTAAGCAAATTCCACATGAGGCAAACATTCTTCCGACATCTTCAAATTTTTCTTCAAAATAGCTCTCAACATGGTGCCCAAAGTGTGGTTCACTGCCTCTGTTTGTCCATCAGTTTGTGCATGACAAGTTGTTGAAAATAACAGTTTTGTACCCAACTTGTTCCATAGAGTACGCCAAAAGTCACTCAAAATTTTAGCATCGTGATCTAAAACAATAGTAGAAGGCATACCATGCAAGCGAACAATCTCTTGGAAAAAGAGGTCAGCAATATGAATGGTATCATCACTTTTTTGACATGGTATAAAATATGCCATCTTAGAGAATCGATCCACAACAACAAAAATGCTATCCCGACCCCTCTTAGTCTTAGGCAATCCCAAAACAAAGTCCATCGAAATACCCGCCCAAGGAATAGAAGGAATAGGAAGAGGCATACACAAACCATGTGGATTCAGGCGAGACTTAGCTTTTTAACATGTGGTGCAGTGTGCCACGAACCGCTCAACATCTCTCCTCATCTGTGGCCAAAAGAAGTGTGTGGCCAAAATATCTACCGTCTTCTTAGCACCAAAATGGCCCATCAGTCCTCCTCCATGCGCTTCCTGCAACAACAACAAACGAACAGAACCAACTGGAATGCATAGACGGTTAGCTCTAAACACAAAGCCATCATTTATCACGAACTTGTTCCATGTACAACCCTCTTTACAATTCAACAACACATCTTTAAAATTAGGATCAAACACATATTGGTCTTTTATTGATTCAAGCCCAAAAATTTTACAGTCAAGTTGGGACAGCATAGTATATTGTCTAGACAAAGCATCTGCAGTTATATTATCCTTCCCTTTCTTGTGTTTGATAACATAAGGAAAAGATTCAATAAACTCAACCCACTTAGCATGTCTACGATTCAGATTGTTTTGAGAACGAAGATACTTAAGAGATTCATGATCAGAATGTATAACAAATTCCTTAGGCCACAAATAATGACGCCATGTCTCTAAAGAACGTACAAGTGCATACAATTCCTTATCATACGTAGAGTAATTAAGAATAGGGCCATGCAATTTTTCACTAAAGTATGCAATGGGCTTACCATCTTGCATCAACACACCTCCAATGCCAACTCCACTAGCATCACATTCTAGCTCAAAAGTCTTACCAAAGTTTGGAAGTTGCAGCAATGGCGCGTGTGTAAGCTTGTCCTTCAAAGTATCAAAGGAACTCTCTTGTGCCTTACCCCAGTGGAACACCACACCTTTCTTTGTCAACTCATGCAAGGGGGCAGCAATGGCGCTGAAATCCTTAACAAAGCAGCGATAGAAACCTGCAAGACCAAGAAAACTTCTTACCTGTGTGATGGTTTGGGGAACCGGCCAGCTCTTTGTGGCTTCAATTTTTGACTTGTCCACCTCAATTCCCTATGGAGTAACAACATAGCCAAGAAAAGAGACTCGATCCATGCAAAAGATGCACTTCTCAAGGTTACCAAATAAACGTGCATCACGCAAAGCATTAAAAACAACACATAAGTGATCCATATGTTCATCCAAAGACCTGCTATATATCAGTATATCATCAAAATAAACCACCACAAATCGCCCAATAAAGCTCTTAAAACTTCATTCATCAATCTCTAGAAAGTACTAGGTGCATTAGTTAAACCAAAAGGCATGACTAACCACTCATATAAACCGAATTTAGTTTTGAAAGGTGTTTTCCATTCATCTCCAAGTTTCATTCTAATTTAGTGGTAGCCACTACACAAGTCAACCTTAGTGAAAATTATAGAGCCACACAACTCATCAAGCATGTCATCAAGCCAAGGAATAGGATGACGATATCGAATAGTAATATTATTAATGGCTCTACAATCAACACACATACGCCATGAACCATCTTTCTTAGGAACCAAAATCACAGGAACAACACAAGGACTAAGGCTTTCTTGTACATACCCGCGGTCCAAAAGGTCTTGGACTTGTCACTGAATTTCCTTAGTCTCCTCAGGATTGGTTCAATAAGTAGCTCGGTTTGGCAATGTTGCGCCCGGGATCAAATCAATTTGATGCTCTATTCCTCTCATAGGTGGCATCCCTGGAGGTATCTCAGCTGGGAAAACATCCTCATACTCCTGCAAAAGGTTAGTGACAATAGGAGGTATCGAGCTAACAATATCATCAAGCGAATACATGACTTGTTTGCAAACCAAAGTGTAGCAAATATCATCTTCAGAAATTTCAGCAAGGTCAGTTTTTCTTGCAAGCATAACGGCACCCTTCAATTTAATTCCCTCGGCCTTATTAATAGGTGTCAATTTGTCCTTTTTAGGTGGGTAAACTGAATTAGCAACTTGCTGATTTTCAGATTTAGGATCATGCGAACTAGCAGCTTGTTCTCTATCAGCTTATACAATTTCTGCAGGGGTCATAGGTGCCATAGTAATTTTCTTTCCTTTATGCATAATAGTGTATGTATTACTTCAACCATGGTGTATAGCATCATTATCAAATTCCCAAGGATGACCCAATAAAAGTGAACAAGCTTCCATAGGTACCACTCACAATCAGCAAAATCAGAATATGACCTAATGGAAAAAGAAACCCTACAAGTTTGTGTTACCTTAGCTTTTCCAGCATCATTAAACCACTGTAGTTTATATGGATGGGGTGTTGACATGTGGTCAAGCCAAGGTTCTTGACCAAATCTAAACTCACCAAATTATGGCAACTACCTCCATCAATGATGACACGTGCACGGCAATTGTTGATGACAAAGAAAATCTAGAACAAATTATGGCGTTGCAGCTTTTTTGGTTGTTGTACCTTTGTGCTAAGCGCCCGTTGCACAATGACACTCATGTAGGTCGTTGTGTCATCACTTCCCACAACTTCATCGCTCTCTTGCACAATTGGTTCATCTTCATCATCTCCCTCAACATCAGAGGTGCTGATGTATCCATCTTCTATAGCAATGTATGCCCGCTGACTGGGGCAATCCTTCTGAATATGACTGTATCCTTGGCAGCGGCGACACTGAATGGTTGAGGTGCGTCCTATAGAAGCAACAAAGGAGGCACTTTTCGTTGGTTCCAACAAAACATAATTTTTACCTGATCTTGAGGGTTGTGTAGTAGTCGGTTTTGGTGCTGTAGCTCCTCTAGAAGATGCTTGCTGCTTGCTCGATGGGAGGGGTGCCCTGTAAGTGGATGCCTTGGACGGCCCCCCTGTGCGTGGCATGTATGTATTGCTGGTCTTGTACTTACCCTGCTTGTCACGTCCCTGCAATTCTTTCTCTGCAAGCATAGCATACTGAAACAACTGGTTGACATTGTTAAATTCTTTATAATCAACAATATCCTGAATTTCTCGTCTCAACCCCGAATAAAATCGACAAATAGAATCCTCGGGTCCCTCTACTACACTACAACACATCAAACCCTTTTGAAGCTCAGCATAGTAATCCTACTCAGATTTATCTCCCTACTCTAAACACATTAATTTTTTACACAAATCTCTATGGTAAGATGAAGGAACAAATCTATCACGCATAGCAACCTTAAGCTCTGCCCATGAACGCGGTGTATTACCATCTGACGCTAAAGCAGTCCACCAAATAATAGCAAAATCTTTAAACTCACTGGTGGCTTGTCTAACTCTATATTCCTCGGGTACTTGATGGGCACTAAATTTTTGTTCTATAGTCATCTCCCAATCCAGATATGCCTTAGCATCATAATGTCCATCAAAAGAAGGTATAGTAAACTTAACCTTAGCATAAGGATCATTGGGAGCCTGATTACAGTTACCTCACTTTACTTTTCTAAAAAGTATAGGGTTTGCAGAAAAAGCAAGCCTGTTCACCGTAAGGTGAAGTGTGCTCACTTAGTCCCTGAGCCTAGTAGTAGGTGACATAGACACGTGGTGCTAGGGTCTTAGAAAGAAAAGTCTGCATAGAAGTTTTGATACAGAGATGCATCTCTAGATGCATCATACCGATATAGTCCCTGAGCTTGCTGGAAGGCAAAATATGAGCCTAGTAGTAAGGTCTAAAAATTAAAATTGCCCCTCAGTTGTATATGAGTCTAGTTCATATGTAGCCGAGAAGAGCAATCCCCAAACTGTGATTGGAGAGTGATCGAAGGGAATGATTGACGAGTTCCCGAGCGTGGTTAGGAACGTAAACCTTCTCGGTGGTCGGGCAGTCCCCGAGCATAGCATGGGGAATGGTTGACGAGTCCCCGAGTGTGGTTAGGAATGTAAACATGCTCGGTGGTTGGGTTGTCCGTGAGCACAGCATGGGGAATGGTCGATGAGTCCCCGCACGTGGTTAGAAACATAAACATGCTTGGTGGTCAGAGTAGTCCCTGAGCACAACATCGGGATTAGTCAAGGAGTCCCCAAGCATAGTGATAAACATGCTCGGTGGTCAGAGCAGTCCCCGAGCATAACTCGTTGATCATAGCTGTTGACGGGGGTTAACGTCAACTTTCATTAGAACTTTAGACCCAAAAGAAAACATGAAAACATACTAGTCTAGGGTTTTAACTAACAATTTCCATGAGTTTTGCATACTCTGTATTTTCTAGGGTTTCTTTCAAAAAAGCTGAAAAGAGGGATCCAAGTGCAAAATAAATACAAAACTTATCCGCTACGGGAAACATCACGGGAAGACTCAGGAACCATCTAGAAGACACCGAGTCAATGGAGGGCAAGGCTGCCGCCAGGTGGGGCCAGCCGGCCCCACCATAGGGCTGGGCGGTGCCCTAGGGTTAGGGTTGTGGCCCCCCTTCTGCAATCTTCCTCCACCACCTCTCCTAATGCATCTCGGCCCTTGGTTATGTCGGTTTGATCCTGCGGAGCACGTGCATCCCACCAGACTATAAATACATGGGTAGACCCCCCTGGGAGGAACCAATTTATTATTTATCAAGGACTCTAGCCATCAAGCATCAAGAGCCTTCTAGTTCATCAAGAGCCTTCTAGTTTATAGTTCTAGTTATCTAGATAAGAAGTAGAGGAGATCTAGTTCTTCATCGGGATCTGGAGCCCTGGCGTTGGTCTGGAGCGCAAGAGTTCGGTAATAGATCTAGTTCTTACTGTCGGTGTTTTCCCCATGGGGGGTCACACCAACGAGTAAATTTGTATGCGTGCTCCCTTTTCCAGATGGTGATGTAAGAAGACACAGAGATTTATCCTGGTTCGGGCAAGAGAAGGCCCTACGTCCAGCGGGGGAGGGAGATTTGTATTATCTTGCACCTAAGTGCTTGTACAGGGGTGAATACAGGCGTGGTATGGTGTGTGTGTTCTACTGCGTATGAGCGTAGTGTCGTTCTATTCCTGAGTCCCTCCTTTTATAGTTCCATGGAGTGACTCAAGGTACATGCGTAGATGTCAGAGTAGGGGTCGATAGCAGCATGGAGCGCTGACCTACGCGAAGCTTCCGTATCGGCATGACTTCGAGCTGTCCCGTCTTAATAGCCTGGTGATGATTACGCGTGCCCCTGCATTCTGCTCTGCGCGCCGTCTTGCGCTGGTTCAACGGTCGCATGCTCGTACGGTAAAGCAACAGATCCGGCGGGGTGGTTATGGTGTTATCAGTCGACGTTCCACTCGTCCCTAGGAAGGAACCCCGTTCGGTCGAGGGTCGGACGCCGTGTAACGTGGCGATATCCGGAGCGCTGACCTTGAATGTCTCGAGGGGGTCCCGATTAGACGTCCCATCCTTGTTTCCCGCGTCCTGACATGCCCTGGGTCGTTCGGTGGGAAGGCTGTAAAAAGATCGATGGGACGGATGCCTGTTCCCTATCACGCCTCCCGTGACCTGTGTGTTAGGTGGGGAAGCGTCAGGCGCATTTAATGCCCTGGCTCGCGTGCGCGCGTCAGGCGGCGGGCGGCGTCCTTGCGCTCGACGCCTCCCGGTTCGCGTGAGCCTGTTCCGTATTCGACGGTAACCAGCGCTCGACGCCTGATCGATTCGCTCGACGCTATTTCCGTCTTCGAGGCTGCGGCCATCGATGGCAGCGCACACGTAAGACCAGAGCGTCGAATTGAGGGCCTCGACCTGCGTACGGGCAATCTCGTAATGCGCATCGGTGAGGGTACCCCTTACTGATACCCTCGACAGTAGCCCCCGAGCCTCCATTTGAGCGCTAGCGCTCGAGTGGAGGCTTTGTTTCGCGGTCGAATTTCCGTGGGGGCGCGCGAGCGACCCCGCGGGGGTAGCCCCCGAGCCCTCGGTGGAGTTTTTGACTCCTTCGAGGGTTATGTTGTCTAATTTGCAGAAGCGCTTTCGACACCAGTGGTGGAAGGTTCTGACTAGCTCGTTTTTCCCGGGGGTTTCGACGTACTCTCGATAGAGCGAGCGTCTTCCACCCCAGATTGAGTTCCTAGCGGGTAGTCCAAGTGAGAACCTGTGCCCCTTTCGAGGGGGTCAGCTGTAGCCCGGAGGCGTTCTCATAAAGCGGGATCGACGTGGTCGGGGATACCAGTCTCATTCGATAGAGTCTGGCGGCTCGATGCCTCCCGTCGGGGGGATTCCTCTCGACTGTCTCGACCCTACCTTGGATATCGCCAGTGAGTCCTCGAGGCGGGCCTCAATCTTCGACCGCTCGCTGGGGATCCCTGACTCTGGCGCTCGAGATCGGCTGTCGAACCCTTTCGGCGGGCCAGCCATCGACCTCTCGAGACTCTCGCGGGTACGCCCCTTGGCTTACAAGGGAAGGAAGTGGCCGTGGCGGTTCGCCTTTCTGCCCGTTGGGCGCGCCTTTTCAGGTGGGTGACGTTACGACACTGCGTCGGCGTGGAATTCGGAGCGCCCCGCCTGTGTGGGGAAAGAGACGGTTAGGTGGCGCATTTAAGGGAGGGAGTTACCTTATTTCTCGGATCTGTCCGTTGGCGGACTGCTGTCTATAAATACGTCGTGGCGCCGCCGCCGTTCTTCTTCCTTCCGCCTTCTTGCTTTCGTCCTCTCGTTGCCTTTGCTTTCTCGCTGCCTCACGCGCGCGTGCACCTCCTCGAGCGACAGCGGATCCATCGTCCTTCCAACCAAGATGCCTGTGAGACTTGTCGCCGCCAACGACTGGCGCCCGTCGTCGATGACGGAGTGCCGGTTGCTAGAGCTGGAGAGTGAGGGACTCTTGCGCCGCCGCACCTCGCTGTCGTCGCCAGAGTGGATCGCGCCGCCGGCGAGTCACAGGGAGCCCCAGCCGCCCGAGGGCTACGTGGTGTCGTTCGCCAAGTTCCACCGCCATGGCTTGGGCGCTCCCCCGAGCCGCTTCATGCGGGCCCTTTGCTTCCACTATGGGGTGGAGCTCCAGCATTTCTCCCCAAACGCCATCACCGTCGCGGCGGTCTTCACCGCGGTGTGTGAGGGCTATCTGGGGATGATGCCCCACTAGGATCTGTGGCTCCACCTCTACAGGGGTGAGCTTTTCAACGCCCCCACCGGAACCACCGGCGTGAGGAAGCACGTGCGGGCCGGGTGCCTCAACCTGGTGCTGAAGACGAAGAAGACGGAGAGGCCGCGCGACTATATCCCGGTGGGGCTGTCGTCGAACCACGCTGGGTGGGACTCCCAGTGGTTCTACTTGAGGAACGACGACGGTCTCTTCCCCGCTTACACGGGCCGTCTGATTATAGAGCGCCCGGAGAACTGGACGTACGGCGTCGTCCAAGAGCACCAGTCGCGGCTCGACCCCCTCCTCGACGCCTGGAGGGCCTGTCCGTCGCTCTCGTCCTCTCGGCCGTCCATCGTCGAAGGGTCCATCCTTTGATGTCTCGGCCGTTGAGGATGGACGAGATGGGGCCGGGCGTCTCGTCCCGGGATCTCGAGGCTTGCCAGATGTCCAACGAGGCTCTGGCAGACGAGGAGACTGCCGCTCAAGTTAGGGCGGCCATCGCTGGCGGCTTCAAATTGAAGCACGTCAACGGCTTCCCCATGAGGCCCGACGAAGGCTCGATCGACTTGGTATGTCCTCTTCTCGCACATAGCTCCAATTCTGGATTCTCCTCGATTCCCCTTAATTTTCTTGACCGGATTCTCGAAGGCCCGCCTCAAGGTGACGTTGATGTCCCCCGGACGGAGACTCCGATGGAGGGCCCGAGCGGATCCCACCGCCCACGGGCCATCACGCCCCCTGCGCCTACGGCCGGTCAGGTCGCGCCGCGCCCTCCCCTTGCGCCCAGGGGGAGTGGCCATGCTAGGCTCCAGGCGACGGGGCCTCTGACTCGCGGTCGGGCCGCGGCCTCCGAGAAGGGAGAGGCCGACCGCAGGAGCGCCAGCCCCGGTGCTCGTCAAGCGGGAGCTGTTGCGCCAAGGCCAGTGCCTGCCCTCGAGGGGCCTGGAGCCTTGGCGCGAGGTGGCTCGAGGCCCACCGGTCGGGGCGCTGGGAGGCGAGCTGTTCTTCCCGTGGGGTAAGCTCTTCATCGTCGTGACTTTTGTTCTCCTATTCCCTTGCGTTTCCTTGTATTCTGGTCTTTTCATGCTCGTTCCCTTCTTTCTAGGCTGAAGCGGACGCTCGAGCAGGCCCAGCCCTCGATGGCGAAGAGGCTTAAGGCAGGAGCAGCCTCCAAGGAGCCAGGTTTGTTGTTTGTTTCTGGGTCTCGTGACGTTCTTGCGTTGGTTATTACAGTGACCGACCTTTACTCTCTATTTCGCAGGCTCCTCCGACTCTCAACCTCCGGCCGACGCTGGGAGTGCTCCGTCTCGTCCCGAGCCTACTCCGACGGTGTCGACGCGTGACGAGGCGCCCCAAACTCAGGGGCAGGAAGGAGCCCTCGAGCCGCCCCGACTGGGGGTCGAGGCGGACCCCATCACCATCAGCGACACGTCGGGTGGTAACAAGGCGTTTGGGGACGCCCAACCTATGGAGGAGGAGGCGTCGACTTCTCTCATCTCAGGACGGACTCCCTGGCCTGCTAGCCTTCGAGCCCTCGAGGAGCAGAAGGAGAAAGAGAAAGAGGGGGAGGAGCGGGAGCTTGAGGCGACGCGGCCGCCACAGGAGCTGCGGCAGCAGCAGCCATGTCAGCAGGAATAGCAGCAGCAGTAGGAGCAGCAACAGCAGCAGCAGCAGGAGCAGCAAATGCCCGAGGGGTAGCAACAGCAGCAGCAACAGCAACTGCAGCAGGAGCAAGGGGGCCAAGAGGAAAGGCCGCTCGAGCCCCTGCCTCAAGGTCCAGCCCAACCGGTACTGCCGGCGCCGCAAGAGCCCGGCGGTCAGGGGGAAAATTTGCCGGTGTACGGCCCTCCCACCCTAGCGTGGCTCCTCCCGGGAGCCCCTGCCGCGATCCGGGCAGAGTCGGGGCGAGCGGACGGAGTGGTGGCGCTCGCCTGTATGATGCGCACCCCCACCGACCCCGAGTCCGAGATCAAGAGGACGATCTACGGCATGGACGGGATCGCGCCAGGGTTCCTCTGGGAGCGTCGGGCGTGGGA
This sequence comes from Sorghum bicolor, assembly GCF_000003195.3. NCBI lineage: Eukaryota > Viridiplantae > Streptophyta > Magnoliopsida > Poales > Poaceae > Sorghum > Sorghum bicolor. The sequence goes on from NC_012876.2 coordinate 41,667,933, forward strand.
GGACCGTTTTCCCTCCGAGGAGGATGAGATCGGGTCGTCGGGAAGCAAGGACGGTACCTGGAAGATGGTGGATGACGACGGGCGGTTCCCATGCCTCGTTGACCTGTTCTTGCGCCACGGGGGCTCCCTCGAAACCGTCGAGAACCTTATCCGCGGTGTCAAGGCGCGGGCTGATCGGGAGATGGAGAACTGGTGCCCCGATCGGATTCGTATCCGGGCTTCCACCGATCCGTCCGAGCCCAACATCTTCCTCGATGACAAGAAGGAGGCCGAGAAGTGGGAGCATGTCGAGGAGCTCCGCCTTTGGATGAAGCACGTGGTGGGGCTCCTGTCGGACATCATCAACAACGGACTCGGGCCTGCTTATTTTGTAAGTGTCTTTCGGCCTTTGATCTCCATGGAGCCTTTTGGTTTTGTGTTCTGACTGTTCATCCGCCGGCTCGCAGGATATGAAAGAGACCTCCCGCATCAAGTCGAGCTTCATCCACGCCACGCGAGGCGGTTGGGAGCAGCTCCCCGTCCTCAAGGATCAGCTCCTCGAGTCGATGGAGAAACTCCTCAAGGCTTATAAAGACCTCATAGCGCTCGAGGAGGAGAAGAAGGCGAGGGAGGCTGCCTTGGTGGAGGCTCGAGAGGCCTCAAAGAAGGCAGAGGAGGAGGCGATGCTGCTGCAGGAGCGGGCTCTGACGGTCGAGGAGGCTGCATCCAGAGCCCGGGAGGAGGCCCTGTCCTACAAGAGCGTTATTACGGACCAGGACAAGGAGAAGGGCCTTCTCAAGACCGACCTGGACTCCCACCGAGAGTCCTTCCAGAAGATGAAGGTGGAGCACGTGAACGGCGAGATCGCCAGGAGCGCCGTAGAGGAAGCTAAGAGGAAGGCCCTCGAAGATCTCGAGGCGGAGCGGGCTCAATCCCGCAGGCTTTCTGACGACGTCGAACGTCTGAAGGGAGAACTGTTGGAGAAGAGTGGGGCCATTGCTCAGGCTGGCAAGGTGATCGAGGATCTCCACGTCGCCAACACCGAGCTGGCCCGTTCCAACAGAGAGATCGAGAGGGCCAACACCAGATTAGTCCGCGAAAACACGGCCCTGGAGGAGAGCGTCCGCGGTATGTTTCCTTTGTCGGATTTCTTTTTCGAGGTGTGCTCGGTTTTTTCCTAAAGTTTCTTGTATTTGCGTTTGCAGGTCTTAAGGACGAACTCCTAGCCGCCCAAGTCGAGGCCCGTAATGCTAAGGCCCAGCTCGAGGCGGAGGTTGCTTTGAATCGTCGTGTGCGGACGGCGATAAGCGACCTCTCGACCTCTTGGGAGGTCGAGCCTATGGACGAGTCGAGGGAGGGAGCTCGAGGCGACGCACTGGTCGACCAGCTGTGCTACTTAGGTGCGACGCTGAGAGACCGAGTGCGGGACGCCCTCCACATCGGGGTGAAGCGGGCGATGGCAGTTGTCTGCTCGGGCTTCTCCTATGACATGGAGGTGGTGTCCCACGGCTTCGTCACCGACATCTCCAAGACCGACGCGGAGAACGAAGAGAGGCTCCACGCCTTGATCGACGACGCGGAGGCTCCTGGGGAAAGGCTGGCTAAGCTTTTTGAGCCTGAGGTGCTTCCGCCTGAGACTGGCTCGGGCGCAGGCGGGGGTGGTGAGGATCGTGCCATGGACTGAGGCCTGCGCGCCTACGCAGGGTGCCTGGGGCCCCTTGTATAATACTTTGTCAATATGCTTTTTAAATGACACAGTATCTTTTTGTAATTGCTGAGTGTTTATTTGTCATTCCGCTCGAGGTTCTTTTATTTCTCTTTGCGCCTACGTTAGTATTCCCTGTTCGATGTTTCGTCAAAAGCAACCTCGATCGCCTTAAGGGTAAGGAAGTGAGTAGAGTTTCCGTAGCCCGGGGGCGTAGGAGTTCTCAGGCTCATTGTCCCTCGGCCTTTGAGGGGCTCGAGGCACCTTAGCTACTCGAATCGTGCAAGGTTTACTAAGTAAGAAGAGGAAATTTCTTTGTTTTTTCGACGCTTGGGGGGGGGGGGGTCGTCCCCCTGGTAGCCCCTGAGGGGGTGTTGACTATGATGGGTCATAGTTGGCGCCCCCTTCTAACGTCGAGATTATGATTTGTAAATCCTTGGTACAAAAAGAAGTTGCTCAAGGGAAAGACTTCATTTATTCATGCATTCGTTTACAGAGTCTTGGTATAAAATGTACGTTGGAACGTAAGTTTTGAACTTCTAGGGGTAGAATCAACGTAGCTGTTCGATGTTCCATGCGTTGGTGAAGACCGCCCCCTTCTCGTCCGCCAGCTTGTACGTTCCTGGCTTCAAGACCTCGGCCACCACGTACGGGCCTTCCCATGGCGGGGTCAGCTTGTGGCGTCCTTGATTGTTCTGCCGTCGTCGTAGGACAAGGTCGCCCACGTTTAAGTCCCTCTTGCGTACGTGTTTGTCGTGGTAGCGTTGAAGCTTCTGCTGGTATCTGGCAGAGTTAAGGAGGGCCATGTCTCGAGCCTCCTCAAGCTGGTCGACCGCGTTCTCTTGAGCTTCCTTATTTGACTGCTCGTTGTATGCCTTGAGTCGAGGAGATCCATACTCGAGGTCTGTTGGGAGCACGGCCTCAGAACCGTAGACCACGAAGAACGGGGTGTATTTGGTGGCCTGGCCTGGCGTCGTCCTCAAACTCCATAAGACCAAGGAAAGCTCCTCGACCCACTTCTTGCCGAATTTCTTCAGGCGATTGTAGATCCTTGGTTTGAGCCCCTACAAGATCATGCCGTTGGCACGCTCAACCTGGCCGTTAGTTCGAGGGTGAGCCACCGCGGACCAGTTCACACGGATGTGATGCCGATCGCAGAAGTCCAAGAACTTTTTGCCGGTGAACTGGGTGCCGTTGTCGGTGATGATCATGTTAGGGATTCCGAATCGGTGTATGATGTCGGTGAAGAAAAGGACGGCTTGCTCGGAGCGGATGTTGGTGATGGGTCGAGCCTCGATCCATTTGGAGAATTTGTCGATGGCCACCAGCAAGTGGGTGTACCCTCCTTTCGCTTTTTGTAGGGGCCCCACTAAGTCGAGTCCCCACACCGCAAATGGCCACGTGATGGGGATCATCTGAAGAGCGTGGGCGGGAAGATGCGTCTGTTTGGCGTAAAACTGGCATCCATGACATGAGCGTACGAGCTCAATGGCATCTGCTACGGCCGTCGGCCAGTAGAAACCTTGTCGGAAAGCGTTCCCAACGAGGGTCCGTGGAGCAGCATGGTGTCCACAAGCCCCCGAGTGTAGGTCCTCGAGTAGTTTCCGGCCTTCTTCCACAGTGATGCAACGCTGCAAGATCCCCGTCGGACTTCGTCGGTATAGCTCATTGCCTTCGCCGTAAATCACGTATGACTTGGCTCGTCGAGCGATACGGTGGGCCTCAGATCGGTCTTCTGGCAGCTCGCAGGGGATTAGGCAGTCGAGGAACGGTGTGCGCCAGTCGAACGGTCGACCGGGTCGCTGTTCTGCCTCCATCACCTCTGCTGCCATCAGCAGCGTGTCGACGGTGTCGGTTGGCTGGGCGGGAGCGGCATCGACGCCAGCCCCCGAGCCCAAGTTGACGGATGGCTTGTGGAGATCTCTCGAGAGCGCGTCAGGCGGTACCGTGCCTCGGGTCGACGCGATTTTGGCGAGTTCGTCAGCTGCTTCGTTGTAGCGTCGGGCGATGTGGGCGAGCTCGAGGCCATGGAACTTGTCCTCGAGTCGACGGACTTCTTTGCAGTACGCCTCCATTTTCGGGTCGTGGCAGCTCGAAGTCTTCATCACCTGGTCGATGACGAGTTGGGAGGCACCTCGGACGTCGAGGCGTCAGACTCCTAGCTCGATGGCAATCTTGAGACCGTTGACGAGGGCCTCGTATTCTGCGACGTTGTTGGATGCGGCAAAGTGAATCCTGATGACATACCTCATATGGACGCCCAAGGGTGAGATGAACAACAGGCCAGCCCCGGCCCCCGTTTTCATAAGTGACCCGTCGAAATACATCGTCAACAGTTCCGCCTGGACCCGGGTCGGGGGGAGCTGGGAGTCTCTCCATTCCGCGATGAAGTCCACCAGGGCTTGCGATTTGATGGCCTTGCGGGGCGCGTACGTGAGAGTATCACTCATGAGTTCGACCGACCATTTAGCTATTCTTCCTGTGGCCTCCTTGCTCTGGATTATCTCGCCCAAAGGGAAAGACGAGACCACCGTGATGGGGTGGCCGAGAAAGTAGTGCTGCAGCTTGCGGCGGGCGAGGATTACGGCGTAGATCAGCTTCTGGATTTGGGGGTAACGTACGTTGGTCTCCGAAAGCACTTCGCTGATGAAATAGACTGGCCTCTGGACTGGCAGCGCATGCCCCTCCTCCGGCCTCTCGACCACCACCGCTGCACTGACGACCTGGGTCGTCGACGCAACGTAAAGGAGCAGTGGTACTGCAGGTTGAGGCGGGACCAAGACCAGTGCTGAGGTCAGTGTTTTCTTCAGTTTTTCGAGAGCTTCCTCGGCCTCGGGGGTCCAAGAAAAGTGATCGACCTTCTTCAGAAGTCGGTATAGCGGTAACGCCTTCTCCCCTAGTCTCGAGATGAAACGGCTCAGAGCCGCCAGGCATCCCGTGACTCTCTGTACACCCTTGATGTCCCGGATCGGCCCCATTCTCGTGATGGCTGAGACTTTCTCGGGGTTGGCCTCGATGCTGCGCTGGGACACAATGTAACCCAAGAGCATGCCTCGTGGCACGCCGAAGACGCATTTCTCGGGATTGAGCTTGATCTGGTTGGTGCGTAAGCAGCTAAAAGCGATCTCGAGGTCCTGGATCAGGTCCCCTCGCTGCTTTGATTTGACGACAATGTCGTCGACGTAGGCCTCGACCGTCGGTCCTATGTGTTCACCAAATACGTGGAGCATGCAACGTTGGTACGTGGCTGCCGCGTTTCAAAGCCCAAACGGCATGGTTACATAGCAATACATCCCAAAAGGCGTGATGAAAGAGGTCGCGAGCTAGTCGGACTCTTTCATTTTTATTTGATGGTAACCAGAATATGCATCGAGGAAAGAAAGGGTTTCACATCCCGTAGTAGAATCGACAATCTGGTCAATACATGGTAATGGAAAAGGAACTTTCGGACATGCTTTATTTAGACTTGTATAATCGACGCACATCCTCATTTTCCCATTCTTTTTCTTAACTAATACAGGGTTTGCTAACCAGTCGGGATGATGAACCTCCTTGATGAATCCGGCCGTCAAAAGCTTGTGGACCTCCTCGCCAATGATCTTGCGCTTCTCCTCGTCGAATCGGCGCAACCGTTGCTTCACTCGCTTGGAACCGGCTCGAATCTCCAAGGAGTGCTCGGCGACTTCCCTCGGTATGCCTGGCATGTCCGAGGGACTCCATGCAAACATGTCGGCGTTCGCACGGAGAAAGCCGACGAGCACAGCTTCCTATTTGGGGTCGAGGTCGGCGCTGATCGTCAGCACCTTGCCATCGGAGTCGTTGGGGTCGAGCGGGATCTTCTTGGTTCCTTCCGCTGGCTCGAAGATGCCCGCGTGGCGCTTGGGCTCTAGAGCCTCAGCGGCCAGGGCCTCGAGCTTTGCGACGAGCTCGGTGGAGTTCTCGACCGCCTCCCCGTACTCGACGCACTCGACGTCACACTCGTAAGCGTGCTCGAAGGAGGAGCTGACGGTGATGACGCCCTTGGGTCCAGGCATCTTCAGCTTCAAGTAGGTGTAGTTGGGTATGGCCATGAACTTGGCGTAGCCTGGGTGCCCGATGATGGCGTGGTACGTGCCCCGGAACCCGACCACCTCAAAGGTGAGAGTCTCCTTCCTGAAGTTGGCCGCCGTGCCAAAGCAGACCGGTAGGTCGATTCGACCTACTGGCAGCGCCTTTTTCCCTGGCATGACGCCATGGAAACCGCCGGCGCTTGGCTGGAGGTGTCCCCTATCGATGCCGAGGAGGTCGAGGGTCTCGAGATAGATGATGTTGAGGCTGCTGCCTCCGTCCATTAGCACCTTGGAGAGCCGGGTGTTGATGATGATTGGGTCGACGACGAGCGGGTAGACACCTGGGGTGACTACCTTGTCGGGGTGGTCCTCTCGATCGAAGGTAATGGGGGTGCTCGACCAGTTGAGGTACTGGGGCACTGCCATTCTTGCCGCGAAGACCTCACGGCATTCCCTTTTGCGCTGCCTCGCGGTCAACTGCGTCGAAGGCCCACCATAGATCATGTAGCAGTCGTGGACGGCGAGGAAGCCGTCGTCGTCCTTGCTGCCCTCTTTGTCGCCGCCTTTCTCCTTTTTCGAGTCATCACGCTCATCCCTTTTGAACCCCAGACCGTCGAAATGCCTTTTCAGCATTCGATAGTCCTTGAGCTTGTGGTTGGCGCCTCCCTTATGGTAAGGGCATGGCTCTTCGAGCATCTTGTCGAAAATACCTCCGTCTAGGGGGCCTCTTGGCTTTTTCCGCTCCACGGCAGCGACGAGATCGTCGTCGAAGTTCTCCTGCTTGTACTGCCGCACTTTCTGCTTCTTCTTGTTCTTCTTGAGCCCTCGACTGGGGGTTCCATCTTCATCGGCAGGCCGCTTGCCTTTCCCCCCTTCACAGCTGAAGAAGGCACCGACTGCCTCCTCCCCTGCCACGGAGTTTGCCACTACGTCCATCAGCTCATCGACGGTCTGAGGGCGATTTCGGCCCATTTCCCGCACTAAGTCTCGACTGGTGGTACCAGAGACGAAAGCCAGGATGACGTCATGGTCGGGGATGTGCGGCAGCTCAGTATGCTGCTTCAAGAAGCGTCGAGCGTACTCTCGAAGAGTTTCTCCTGACTTCTGCTTGCACTTGCTGAGGTCCCACGAATTTCGGGGCCGTATGTAGGTCCCTTTGAAATTTCCCTCGAAGACTTTAACCAAATTGACCCAGTCGTGGATTTGATTTGCTGGAAGTTCCTCGAGCCATCGACGGGCAGGGTCGGAGAGGAAGAGTGGTAGCTGTCTGATGATGGCTCGATCATCCCCTCAAGCGCCACCTAGCTGGCAGGCCAGCCTAAAATCAGCCAGCCATAATTCTGGTTTGGTCTCTCCATTGTATTTCGCGATGCTGGTCGGGGGTCGGAATGGACTTGGCAGGGGCGTGCTGCGAATCGCCCTGCTGAACACCCGTGGGCCTGGTGGCTCGGGGGCCACCCGGTCCTCGTCGCTGTCGTACCTTCCACCGCGATGTGCGCTGTAACCTCGCTCTTCCGCGTCTCCGTGGCGGCGGCGTCGATTTTCTTCGATGTCATGCCGCGCGTCGTGTCGACGCTGAATGTCGACAGGGAGAATGAGAGCGGTCTTTCTACCTTGAGGTGGAGGCTGTTGATGGACTGACACCTCCTTTTCGTTTTGAGGCGGCTCGTCGCGCTTTTCAGTGGCAGCTCCTCATCGTCGAGAAGCTGAGCTTTCGGCTTGTTGAACTGCCGCCACCTGGAGCAGGGTCTGTACCTCGTCTCGAATGCGTCAAGCCTGGGAGTTCGATGGCTCTGGCATGTTGTGCAGCAGCATCGTCGCCGCCACTACGTTTTGGCCTGCTCGAGGGAAGCGGCTGACGGGCTGCTCTGGCTCTGCGTCTCCGACGATTTGTCGATGTACCTCTCGAGCACGTCTGCGAACACTTCCGCCCGGCGGGTATGGCAAGTCTTGCTCAAGGATTTGCTCAAGCAGGACGAGGCACTCTCGGTCTTCGTCGAGCTTCATCTTGAGCTCTCGCAGCTGCGCTAGCTGTGCAGCCTTGTCTTCTTGTGGAGGGGGGTCGACCTGTCCGTCGTTCCCATGCGTCCTGGGGTCTTCTCGTGCCGCGGGGGCTCGACCGCCCGCAGCAGCATCCCGCGTCTCGTCGGTAGTTTCTACCGCCCCGTCGATGTGATAGCATTCCCTTGTAGGGTCGTAGCTATCAGTCTCGGAGTCGGAGTCCGGCTCGGCGGCGTAGAAACATCCACGTCCCTCCTCCAGCAGCCGCTGCCTGAGTGAAGTGATCGTGTATCGTCCGGGGCCTAGGCGGCGGAGGCCTCGCACCTGGGAGAGATCCGGCAGTTCGGACGTCGGCTGTAGCGCTCCAGAGTTACGTGGGAGGACCATTGGTCTCTCCACGTACGTCTGGGCATTTGGGCATATTACTCTGGCGAGCGACGCCGCGGCGTTGTCTAACCCGAATGGCAGTGCCCTTCTTGGAGTAAACAACCCGTGTGGAAGTAGCTTAACAGCGGTGGGGGAAGATGCGCGAGACGCGTCCCCTCCCGTCGTCACGCGGTGTTGAGCCGTTGTGTCCGCATTTCCGGCACATGATGTCGCCGGCTCGCGGTCTGCTTCCTACCTCGCACGAGTTGCCGGTCGTGATGAGGCAGAGGGGCGGTGGTGGTGCTGTCCGCGCCTCTTCTTGGGCGGGCAGGCGTGGTGGTGAAGGCGTCTCGGGGCCCTCAACGGTGCTGGCGCAACACGGGCTCCTCCCGGTCCTTTGACTGAGAGCAAGATCATGTCGTAGCCGGAGCCCGTAGACATGAACTCGAGACTCCCAAACCAAATCACCGTGGAGCGCGGAATCGGTGCGGCAAGAGCTGCCATCTGGAAAGGAGTGGGAAACCGACGAAAAACACGCAGGACCCCTACCTGGCGCGCAAACTGTTGGTGTTTTCCCCACGGGGGGTCACAACAACGAGTAAATTTGTATGCGTGCTCCCTTTTCCAGATGGTGATGCAAGAAGACACAGAGATTTATCCTGGTTCGGGCAAGAGAAGGCCCTACGTCCAGCGGGGGAGGGAGATTTGTATTATCTTGCACCTAAGTGCTTGTACAGGGGTGAATACAGGTGTGGTATGGTGTGTGTGTGTTCTACTGCGTATGAGCATAGTGTCGTTCTATTCCTGAGTCCCTCCTTTTATAGTTCCATGGAGTGACTCAGGGTACATGCGTAGATGTCAGAGTAGGGGTCGATAGCAGTATGGAGCGCTGACCTACGCGAAACTTTCGTACCGGCATGACTTCGAGCTGTCCCGTCTTAATAGCCTGGTGATGATTACGCGTGCCCCTACATTCTGCTCTACGCGCCGTCTTGCGCTGGTTCAACGGTCGCATGCTCGTACGGTAGAGCGGCAGATCCGGTGGGGTGGTTATGGTGTTATCAGTCGACGTTCCACTCGTCCCTAGGAAGGAACCCCGTTCGGTCGAGGGTCGGACGCCGTGTAACGTGGCGATATCCGGAGCGCTGACCTTGAATGTCTCGAGGGGGTTCCGATTAGACGTCCCATCCTTGTTTCCCGCGTCCTGACATGCCCTGGGTCGTTCGGTGGGAAGGCTGCAAAAAGATCGATGGGACGGATGCCTGTTCCCTATCACGCGTTCCGTGACCTGTGTGTTAGGTGGAGAAGCGTCAGGCGCATTTAATGCCCCGGCTCGCGTGCGCGCGTCAGGCGGCAGGCGGCGTCCTTGCGCTCGACGCCTCCCGGTTCGCGTGAGCCTGTTTCGTATTCGACGGTAACCAGCGCTCGACGCCTGATCGATTCGCTCGACGCTATTTCCATCTTCGAGGTTGCGGACGTCGATGGCAGCACACACGTAAGACCAGAGCGTCGAATTGAGGGCCTCGACCTGCGTACGGGCAATCTCGTAATGCGCATCGGTGAGGGTACCCCTTACTGATACCCTCGACACTTACTTTATTGTATTCATTATATATATTAGGGAGACTTTATTCTTAATAGATTTATATGTTCTTAATTGCAATAGTTATTGTCTACTTTGATTATATGTCTAGGATAGTTGGTTTGATCTTATTGAATTCATGTAATTGCTCGTATAATGTTTACCTAATCGATCATTGGGTAGATGGTAGATAATATGTAGACGTGGTGTCTAGATATCTTGTTTATCTGCGAGTGCACCGTGACGTGTCGGGACATGTGGTAGTCCACGCAGGTGATAGCTGTGTTGGTTCCTCTGTAGTCCACCCTCCGTATGTAGGACTAGCATGGGCACGATCGCGAAGGAGGTGACCCTTGTGTCTTAATACCCTCATTAGTTGATGCCTCTTTATATGTGATTATGATGTAGGGTTAACTTAACAATGATTTCTAGATGTAATTGGACTAATTAGAGTTATTCATTGATGTAGTTATAGAATTACCTTAGATCTAATCCCTAGTTTATCCAATGGCTAACTATGATTATGACTAGTAGATGCTCTGATGATTATCCATAATTATGATGTTTGATGATTATGCTATCACCCATATTTATCCATATTTATCTTGTGACCTCTGCTTGTTATGAGTGGATTAGGTGACATTGGTAATATCACTAATTCATCCTATATAGTGTCTTATCAATATAATAGATTATAGTTTATTACATAGCTTTCCCAGTGGTATAAATATAAATCGACAACCTGGATGAACTCCCTAGGTAAAATGCTACAACGGTATAATTATCTATCCGCTTGCAGAACCCATTTATTTTACAATCATGTTATTCATATATTTTATATCTGCCTAGTCACATTAGTGCATGTAAATCTATAATAATTTCCTAGCAATATAATTAGGGATGACAACCTACTTCATGTTTAGGAATGTTAGTAATTAAGAAGTGGCTAGTTGCTAAATGACAAGTTAATTATATACCGAGCATTTCTGGCATTGTTGCTAGGGCTAGGAGTTATTTCTGCTTTTAGTAATGACGGTAGTAAATGTCAACAAGCATTTTTGGCACCGTTGCCGGGGAAGGCACAATAAACTTAGGATATTTTGATAACACATATACACATGGATAAAGTGATATTACCAATCGATCTCTAACTCAATCAGGTACACCGTTTGTTGTTATCGTTTTCTTATCTTAGGTAGGGTGATTGAATGGTTTTTCTCTTCCAAGAAACTTTACTGATGATCCAGAGAAACTCCTTAGAAAGAAGAAGTTTGTAGAAGCAAGGGACAAATTTGAGTCACCATCAAGAACACCCTCTGCTGCTCAAGCTAGCTCTTCAGAGGAGCCAGCTCCAACACTGGAAGAGGAATTTGAAGAACAAGTAGAAGAACAAGCAGAAGAGCATTTAGGTGAAAACCTAGCTCCTGTGTTTGAAAACATGGCGGAGAAGGCACTGCAAGAGTTCTCCGCCCCAACAACAACAAACATTCGGACTAGACCAGCAGTCAACACTAGGGAGAATGGATTCGAGCTCAAGCCTGCTCTCATTACCATGGTTCAAGCCAACCAATTCTGTGGAAAATGTCATGAAGATGCAAGTGCACACTTACAACACTTTCTAGAGATCTGCAACACCTTCACGATGAGAGGAGTATCAAAAGATGTTGTCTTACTCTGTCTTTTCCCATTCTCATTATTAGAGAAAGCCAAGCAGTGGTTCTACATCAACAAAGACAAACACAATATATGGGACCTATGTTCGACTGCTTTCCTAGCAAAATTCTTTCCTACAGCCAAGACCAATGCTCTGTGTGGGAAGATTGCAAGTTTCCAACAACAACATGATGAATCATTCACTAAAGCATGGGAAAGTTTCCAGAATTACATTGAAGACTGTCCTCATCATGGGATAGAGGAGTGGCTGTTAATGCAGACATTCTATCACGGGCTCATCTCTAGTACCTGTGAGTCTATTGATGCTGCAGCTGGGGGAGCTTTCCTGTCACTTAAGCTCTCGAATGCTAAAGCACTTGTTGAGAAGATGGCCTCAAATTCAACATGCAATGAAGAACATACTCAGCCTCGAAAGAAAGGGGGAGGAATCCATCATCTCAAGGAAGCTGACATGGTCACTACCAAGCTAGACCTCATCATGAAGAAGCTCGACATAGAGAAGAAGGAAGTCATGCACATCAATGATTCCCATATGACATGTGAAGAATGTGGAGACTACGGGCACTCAGCTGTCAGTTGCCCTACACTGCAAGAGGATGTGAACTTGATCAACAACAACACTTGCTATCGTCCTCGACAAAATCAAGGGTGGAACCAACAACCTCGACAAGGTAATTACCAAGATAACAATTTTAAGAATTACAACCTTCTGCCTTTGAGAGAATTAGTTACCAGTCAATCTAAACTACTAGATCAAATGACTAGGAAACTAACATCAAATGATAAAACTTTGGAAAACATACATACTAGAATAGATACTTTTGCTTCTGCCATAAAGAATCAACATAGTTTCAATAAAAAGCTAGAATCGCAATTAGCTCAATTAGCTGCTGTTGTTCCTCCATTGGAAAAAGGCAAGATTCTAGGCCAACCAGAAGATTTAGAAATTGCTAACCTTGTTGATATTCACAATGCAACCCAACCTGCAGATGTACAGTGGATTGACCACTCTCTACCAGAGAAGATGGGAGACCCTGGAAGACCTATCATTCCTATCTCTATAGGATGCCACAACTTTTCAGAGGCTATCTGTGATTTTGGTGCAAGTGTCAATATCATGCCCAAGGTAATTTATAAGAAAATATTAAATGATCCCCTATTGTACACAAACATGCATTTGCAACTTGCAGATCAGTCCATTTGCTACCCTGAGGGAGTACTAGAAGAAGTTGTTATTAGAGTGGGGCAATCATATGTCCCAGTTGACTTCATGGTCATGGAGACAGGAGTAGATGAGAAGGCACCCATCATTTTGGGTAGACCATTCTTGTGCACGACAAAAGCCATCATCTATGCGGAGTATGCCAAGATTGTCCTATGCATCAAGGACAAGAAAGAGAGATTCACGTTCAAGAACCGTGTCCTGAAAGCTCCTGCAGCCTGAAGCAATTCCATCAACAAGAAGAGCAAGAACAGCAACCAATGTCAAAAAAGAAGAACAATAGAAACAACAGAAGATGGAGGAGGACTAAGCATGCACCTGCAGAGACAACTCAATTGATCACTGCTCTCAACATAGAAAATGATCATATGCTACCCAAGATGTTTCCAATTAAGAGAGGTGATCCAGATGTCCCAATCATTGAATGCACAATCAAAGACACCACCTTCGCCCACACCATCTGCGACACTGGATCAGGCTATAATGTAATGTCAAAACAAGTATATGATGAGTTATTTGATTTACCTTTATACCCAACATGTATCCAGCTGCAGATGGTGGATCAATCACTAAGGTTCCCTGAAGGAGTGGTCAAGGATGTCATGGTAAGAATTCAAGGACAATATATACCTACAGATTTTCTAGTTCTTAACATGTAGGGAGACGATGATTCCTCGATCCTCTTAGAAAGACCTTTCCTCTACACAGCCAACGCCAACATCTACAATGGATCCAGGCATATTCACTTCAACCTACCTACCGGAAAGGTACGCTGTCAATTTAAAACACAACTTAACCTTGAGCAGATCAGGAAGCGACACAATAGGAGAAGACGCCAAGCCCACCGTCAGGCTGCCTAGCCTCACTGTGGATGGGAAGACTTTCCTAGCAAGATTGTGAAATATGAAGATCGCTTCACGGAGCAAGAAGAGAACACGCGAGCACCCCGCTGGAGTGAGTGGGCAGAAGAAGATGAAAGGATGGACAAAATCACCAAGGAAGAGAAAGAGGAGAGCTTAGCACGACTAGAAGCGTGGGAGAAGGAGAACAAAGATGAAGAGTTGGAGCTAGAGAAGAAATAAGCAAAAGAGACAAAAGCGAGATGGAAGGAAGACACACATGATGCATCACCATGAAACAGAGAGTTGACTGAGGTTACCTCACACGATGAATCCACTGAGTAAGTGTTCCCCTCTATCTGAGTCCTATCGGTAGACTTTAAATCCCGTACCCTAGCCATAAGGTTAGAATGGTAGTTATCTCATTTAATGCATTCGTAACTTATCTAGTAGCATAATTTTTTTACATACTAAAATATAAAATGGTAAAAATATTTACTGCATTATTCATGGCATCACAAAGCCCCATTTGGATACCCTATGGTATTTTTCGAAGGAATATCTGCTGTAGTGGCATAAAAAAAGAAGAGAAAAGTGAAATCCTATTTAAATTAGACAACATTAAAACTAGCTCATAAAGGAGATCAATTACTCTTTGGCTAACTGCTAACCCATTATTAAATTCAAGCCTCGAGTTTTGGGTTTCTTTTTTGTGGAGTATTTTATGCAGGATGAATATCATAGTTAGGAGAGAGTCTATCAGTGGTAACCACTGGGTTCGCTATTGGCTAGCTCTCTCTAAAGGATGTCTACATCAGATATTGCAACCATCTAGCTTGGGGGAGGAGCATCCCTAGTTATCAGGTGACTACACCTAGGTGATTGTTAATTTACTTTATATAGATATTCATAAAATACTAAAAATATGTAGGCACATGAAGGTCCACAAAGTTGTAGTCTTTTATCAGGTATTTAATATAAAACCATAAAACGATAATATTATAAATGAAAAAAACAAATACTTAGTCATATACATATTAGAGTATAATTTAAATCCTGGCTAGAGCTAACTAAAGATTGATGAATATAAAAATTTGTCTTGGAGATGATTAATAGTTGCTCTATTATAATGCTCACCAAGTACCAAGCTGCCAAACTTAAATCTCCCTGGTTCTAAACATGGTTGTTTTAATTGGAGAATTTATTCTGAATCTTAATTGTGGAGGCATACGCTTGCGCTAAGTCTAGGTAGTTGATTGATAAGATTCATGAAGGTCGAGGTGCTATTTATCTTACTCCGAGCATTGCTAAGTTCTGGAGGTTTATTTTTTTTAAAAAAAAATCTAAAATTTACATGATGAGCTCTTGTATGACAAATGTGAATTCCTACGAAAGCCAGAATCTCCTACAACTAAAAAGAACAAAGTGTGGACAATTTTTGGTGCAACATTTGTTTTGGTTCCTCTGTCTGCCTTCTCCTGCGATCTAACCTCCCCCATGGGCGTGATCCACAGATGACCGACGTGGCCATGCAAGAAACAAATCGCCCAAAAATCACTCAAGTTTCCGTCACCACCTCCCTCGTGCAGACGGAAATAAATCCGGCTCCCATTCGTGGGGAAAAATCACTCTAAGTTTCCAAAAATCACTAAGTTTCCATCTCCATTTGAAGTCAGCACGTCGCGAGGTTGCCAGCTTCTGTGTGCCCCTGATTTTTTGCCGCCCTTCCCGACAATCACGGACCTGATCAGCAAAAAAACTCAGGCAGATTCACGCACATCTCCACGAACCATCTTGACGCGCATCTCAAGTCCAAGCACCTATTTGTGTCCTCTGTCTGCTCCGACGGCCTGAGGTCATGCTCACCGTCACCTACCTCGCGTTCCGCCTCTTCGAACCAGCTGTGCCGCCCACGAGGGACGCCCACGCCACTTCATTCATTCCACACTTGCTGAGCACTGGCGGCGCAGGAGCTGTGGTGGAGGGTCTACGCTGACGTGGCCAGGCTCCATCTCTGTCAGGAGCTCAGGGCCGCCTTGCCGTGGCCCCGTCGCTGGCTATCACTTGGTTGGATGGGAACGACGAGGTAATTACATCCAAATCGCTATGCTCGTCATTTTACAAGATGATTACTTCGTGCGTGCTCTATGAATGGGCATTATTAACTGCAGTACATGTTCTTTTGAATAAAAATGCAGTAGATTTGGTGGGGTGTGAAAAACTTGCTTATATATTTGCAGAGATGACATATGCAGAATCTTTGTTGCTGTTACAGGTGTTTGATTCATGTTTTGACTTTTTTGTTTTTTTATATTCCTGTTTATAAAAACAACAGAGCAGCTGTTTAGAAAAGGTAGAAATGCCCTGTGCTCAGGTTTACTTTTCTGTTTCCTTAAAAAACACTTTTCCTTATCGATCATGAAGTTTGCACGGTTATGTTAATTACAACAGACTTCATAATTATTTGCGAAACCTTCCTCTAAATATCTCCAAGAGCATCTCATATTTCTTTCTCATCCATTTTTTATAAAAAGGGAAAAACTCACCTCCAAGGGTACCCTATACCCTTTCCTCATCTATTGGCAATTGGCAAATAGGTCAGTATCATGCTTAAAAATGTGCATAGACTTTGTCGTGTGTAAATGTGCGTAGACTTTGTCTGGTGCATCGCTCTTCTAAATATGCGTAGACCAACTGAAATAGTTGAAGGGAGTAAATTGAACCTAATGTAAGTTTAGATGGTAATTTGGACATATGTCAAACTTGAGGGAAGTAGTTTGGACTTTTTCCTATTTTCTACTAAAAACACACAGATCGCAAAGTAAGAACACTCTAAAAATTAAATACCAACTATATGTGATATTAATAAACTATGTGTGACATGTGAGATTATTAAATTAATAACCTATGTGTGATGGCATAATCAAAATTGAACACGTGTTCTATTATTGTATAAAATGGCATTTTTGAGTGTTTTCTTCATACTATTTTGTTTTGTAACCATTCATAACTATTACACGTGTATATTCTCAAAACCATGAGTTTTGTAAGCTTTCCCAACTTTTTTTGTATGAAGATATGATGGAACTTATTCGTAAATTTATTGGATTTATTGATGCACGAAAAAAATAGATATCGTAGATTTCTTCCTGTTGTTATAAAACATTATCTTAGTCACATCACAGAAAGATTTATACAATAGAGTTTGCGAGCCTGCCAACACTCTCGGTGACTGTTAATTACAAACTTTGCTTTTTTGATTAAATGTTATGTTAACGTTGGTATTTATTTTCATAATATTATTTTTTTATTATGCGATCCCTGTGTTTTAAATACATAATATAGATATCCCGTAGCAACGCACGGGCACGCTGCCTAGTTAATATCTTAGAGGATAGAAAAAACCTTTTCACATTTAAGCGTTGCTTTGCATTGAGTTCAGTCAACCTGTGTTGAATACCTTGATAGAGTCTCGTCATGCTTTTAAAACCAAGAAACACTTGCACACTCCAGTCCACATATGCATTATTCCTACTTTAGGAGTAATCGCAATCATTCACCATATTTTCATACATGTTCATCATAAAATGTTCTCCTCCTACAGTGGGAGAGGACAGAAAAATATACAATCACCCTATAGGATAACCCCTGTCTTTAATGCTCTATGTCCTGATTATATCTCTCGATTCATTTGTTGTACTCAAAGAATGCATGTGGCTAAGAAAAAAGAAAAAAAGAAAAAAAGAGAGAGAAAGAGGTGAGTAAAAGATGGACAAGTGTTCCATTAATTAAAACAATGGGTACTAGATGTCTGCCTCCCTGAATAAAAATAAATAATAAAGATAGCCCATGTCTTTCCTGAAATGTTTTAATAGAGAGCTATTTCCAAAGAAATAGAAATTAACCATAAATACCACAAATGCACCTATCCACCATATTCCATACACATGCACATCTTGGTTTGATTGTATGCCTCGATTCTCTATGGATCAATTAGTTGAATTTACAAGACATGCATTGCAAGTATGTCTATCCTTGTTATTGACACTCCTATAAGCTCTACCATATATACCTTTAGCTATAGGAGGCATAACATCATTAATGCCTCAAGAGAGAACCATAAATACCACATACATTGAGAGATTTGAGGGTGTCATACAATTAAGCTCTGAGTTTTATTTTGAAAACTTATGAAAAACTCCAGAATATTGGTATAGCAAAGAATTTGAGACATAGTACTTAGCTTGATTGTTCTATCTTTTGATTGCTCAAGACTTATGCAAATGCTGTGAAGCCCCATATTACAGGTGAAATGAGTAAGTTTGAAGGTTAGAGCATACATCGTTTGATCTAGAGGAAATTCTTGTTTGAGAGCATGTGTACATGAAAGTATAATAATATTGTAGCAACTCCTGATCCAAATACAATAACAATTAGGCTTAGTTTGTTTGCTAAGGGACTGGCAAAAGGTAAGCTTGGGGGAATTGTTGATGGTGGTTAACGTCAACTTTCATTAGAACTTTAGACCCAAAAGAAAACATGAAAACACACCAGTCTAGGGTTTTAACTGACACTTTCCATGAGTTTTGCATATTCTGTATTTTCTAGGGTTTATTTCAGAAAAGCTAAAAAGAGAGATTTCAATGCAAAATAAACACGAAACTTATCCGCTACGGGAAACATCACAGGAAGACTGAGGAACCATCTAGAAGACACCCAAAGCAATGGAAGGCCAGGCCGCCGCCAGGTGGGTCCGGCCGACCCCACCATGGGGCCGAGCAGCGCCCTAGGGTTAGGGTTGCGGCCCTCCTCAAAGGATCAAGATGCCCAAGAGGGGGGTGAATTGGGCTTATCTAAAAATTTAAGCAACCTATTGTTGATGCAAAACTGATCTGCAAACACAAAGGGCTAATACCCGATTTAAACGTTAAGGCATGCCAGCCGATTTGACCTTTCAATCGACAAAGGTGGTAACTCGACCACTTTGGTCCCGACAACAGCGATGCGCCCGGATGTCACGGCCAAGAGGTGATCACGCGGAACTTGAGAACACACCGAGCTTAAGTCAACGAATTCCTAAGAACTCGTAATAAAAAGAAAATATGTCGAAGTCGTCGAAAAAGTAGATGCTACAATATGAGTAAAAACTTGTGTTTGATTGATTGATAGATTGTTCATTACAAGGCCCTAGGGTCCACATTTATACCCTGCTCAAAGAGCTACAATCAGACACGACCAGGACTCAAATTCCAAATTAAATGGAATCCGTATACAAAACGAATCTAAATAACTAAGGAAAACATAAAACTATCCCCTTGTAACCGACCGGGACACCGCCACAGATCAATCGGCAATCTCCACGCTTTCCTTCAGAGTTATCGGCAGACCTCCTGTTATGGCCATCGGCAAACACTAATACTGATCATCGGCATGAACACGTTACCACCTCTGGACTTAGTCACATTCAATCGTCTCTTCATCGGCAACCATCCTCATCGGCAACTTCTCTGCAGACTAGTTACCGTTGCTTCATCTGCCGATCTATACTTTACTGATCCCCAGGTACATGTCCAAAAACAGTGTCAACACATGCCTCCCAATTTTGGAGTATAAAAATCATTAATGCTCCGAAATTTCCTGCATTAATGATGCCTTTCCGCAATTAATTCTCTCAATTTGGTAACCGCTCGTCAAATCCGAACAACCTTGGCCCAATTCTCTCGCATATTCCTCGAATTCCTCAACCTCCTGAACCGAATCTCTCCACTTTATGCGCCCATCGGCAATATTACCGTTAGAGGGAATTGCCAATGGACCGACTAGGAGATCTTGTATAGTGAAATATCTCCAAAATCATGACCGCTTGCTGTCAAATCACCTATGCAATCCCTTGATTACCGTGCGAACAGTTACCATATCCACCTGACCACCCTCAGATTTCATAGATGCGGCGAAGAGATAAGTCAGATTTGCCCCTGTCCATTTTGTCCAATAAATACTTCCTTCTCCGGTACTCTTTCTCCACCTTGTCATTCTTCAGCCCAAAATCCACTTTCACGGCGGCGGCATTACCCGAGGACTCCAAGAACTTCAACAAGAGCCTTTCTTCACCAACCCCCAAGTCTTCGATCCTCTTTCCTGTGAGGAGATAGCCATCAACTTCATCGTTCCTGAGGTCAGCTTACCACCCTTCCTCCTGCACTTTTACTGTACTCCTGTTCATCCGCAATTTGTCTTACTGAATATTCCCTTTTCCTTTTGTTCTTTTTTTACCCTCAAAAACTTCTAGGATTTGGCCGATAAGATGGTTATTCCTACCGATCAACCTCACCTCCAATGTCTTGGCCCGCTAGGAAATCCAGATCCCACCGATCTGATAAATGCAGAGACAAACAGAGTTCCTTTTAGAGCCGAAAATTTCTTCCTAGATCTTTGGAAAGATGTCTTCTGTTCTTGGCCCAGTCCTACCAAGGGATGAAAGGATTGGTTCTTGAGGGTCAGCCATTCAAATGAGGTTCAATGTGGTGAGCGAAAATTGGACCAGTGCATTAGGTTGTCCCTTGCCGATATGGAGAGGAATGAGTCACTCCTAATTGTTGCCTCATACTTTTGGTCAGACACGCTCAATGCCTTTGTGTTTGGCCATGGCCTTGCTTCTCCTACACTTGCCGATGTACTTATGCTCACTGGTTTAGATATATCCACTGCTGATAACAGCCACCAGTTCGACACCAAACCCAGTGCTAAGGTAGAAACTCGTGCTATCGGCGGTTGGTCTGGGTACATTCAGAAGTACCGAAGAACAGGAACTGTCAATGCAAAGGAACATACCACATTCCTAAATATGTGGCTGGATAAGTTCATATTCTGCGGCCGATCGGCAGGACCAACTTCTGTTTACTTATCGGCAGCAGAAAGATTAGCCGATGGTGGCTGATTTCCTCTTGGCCGATACCTGCTTGGCTCGGTTTATCACCTCCTCCACCAAGTAGCCAGGAAACTTCTGCTCGGCCAACCCATCGGCAACTTAGGGGGTCCTTGGTGGTTTATCAACATGTGGCTTAATCTCCACATGCACAAGCGCCTTGAATTCAACCTCTTTGCACAGCGCTTCCCAAGGGACATAGCTGAGGATTATGAATTGGATGAAGAAGAATCGACAACTCGTTCTCCCTTGAACTTTGGCGAAGCTGCCATAGTCTTACCTAGCACTGGTGGTAATGAAGACCAGGTTAGCCGATTCTTTCAGACTCTGTATGAAGGTCTGACCAGAGAACAACGGGCATGGATGCCTTATGAAGATCCAGACACCAGATTCCCCTTGACTTTCCACCCCTTCAATGATGCTCTCAACAAGGACCATGACGTGATGATGGCAATTATCACCCCAAGAGCCATACCAGTGAACTTCTTTGGCAGTGGGAAAACTTCTAATCTGACCTATGAATTTTACAACCCATCAGCACTAGCTCACCAACTGGCTTTCGGCCAACTACCGATCGCACTCTGCTACGCCGATATGATAAAGCCGAGGGAGATCATTACCAGCAATCTTGAGTGGATCAGAATAGCCCAACTCCCGCCAAATTCCAACACAGATGTCGATCTATCAGCTTGGATCCCGGCTCTCTTCATTACTCAAGCATATAAATAGTGGTGGGAAGAGTGGAAAGAACATCTGTTCTGCAGATCGGCCCTCACATACCGTGGCATGATCGACCCCAAATACAAAGTCCCTGATAATACTGTAAGTACTTTAAACCAATGCTTCAATCCCTTCACTTTCACTCTTCCATCGGTAACGTACTTTCTTTGTTGCATGCAGGTCGATGATACGCCACCATTAGCCAGCAGGAGTGGCAGGCCGATTGAACTCCTTCCATCGGGCCCGATCTCTTTGATCGGCAACAACGCTCCAACTTTGGCTACTATAATGCACCGGGGTGTGCGTCTCAAGAAAGTTACCACCAAACGAACGAAAATATCCCCATCGGTAGCTGCCACGGCTTTGGCACAAGCCTTCAAGGTAATCTGTCAAATTCTTCAACTTATACCGATTCCATTCTTATACTTACACAATTTTTCACGACACATCGGCTAGCATGGTAACTTCATCGGTAACTTTATTATTTTAATTAGAACCTCATCAATACCCTATTACACTTGAACTCAGAAAACTTTCATTGTTGTATCAAGACACTGGCAAATCAGCAAGGACTAGAAGTACGACTGCCGATGCCCCCCAGTCCAGCCAGCCAAAGAGAAAAGGTTCCAAGAGTACCAGAACACAAGCCAAGCGTCAGAGAATAGCAACGCCTCCTCTTCCTCCAAGGTCACCGATTCCAGTGGAATCATCCCACTCTTCTCCAGAAGCCCAGATACAACAAGCATCATCTCCTCCTCAGCTACAAGAAGAACCCCAAATAGAAGAACTCCAGCCAGAAGAACCCCAGCCAGAAGAAACATCGGCTGATGTATACTAGCAGACTGCCGATCCAGCAAGTTTGATCATAGCATCGGTAGTCTCCTCGATTCAGACAAGTACTGCACCCCCTCAAGGAAAAGCACTGTTAATGAAATTATTGCCGATGGACCTATCTCTCCACTTTATAATTATTTTTTGTCAATCTTTCAGCTGACATAGTTCCATCGGCAACTCCAACCGATCAGCCTGTGGTTCCAGCGGCCTCAACTAGTCAGAGGTGAGAGATTGCTCTGAAACAAGTAAGTTACCTGACCTCTATTTTTATCATTACTAGTACTTGATCATAAAATAACTTATACTCATCTTCCTTTTCAGGAGCTTGTTCTCCTTCGCTATCGAAATCTCTGAGGATGAAGGTGAGGAAGCAAGTTCTTCTCAAGCAGTTGGAATCTCATCGGCAGAGATTAGAGCAAAGTTGGAAGATTTGTCGGCCCTCCTTCATCAAGACACGACCCAATTGGTTGACGACTCCGATCCGGCCAAGGCCCTGTTCAAGACTCTCAGAGGCCAAATTCCTGCCGATGCCGAGGAGAACCTCTTCAAGGCTGTTCACTTGGAGAGTCGACAACTTGAGTATCAAAAGGCTGTTCAGCGCCTTGCCGATAGAGCTACTCACGCCCAGCTCTCAGAAGAGATGATGAAAGTAAAGCTCCTTGCCGATGAAAAGCATAAGAGCATCGACATTCTGAAATCCTCAGGAGACGTGCTGAAGCAAAAGATTTCTGATGTATCGGCAAAAAGAGAAGCCCTATTGGCAGAACTCAAACAAGTGGAAGAAGCTCTGTCCCAAGCTCAACTGGAAGAAAGCCAGCTGCCTGAAGCAATCAAGACCCTTGAACAGGAGCGAAATATCCAAGCTCACAAGGCACTGCAGATGAAGAAGAAACTGCAACCAGTGGAGGGCTCTGCCGATGAAGACATGAAGGAGATAGAAGAAGCCGACCAAATTCGTCTGCGCGCCATATCAACGATCCAGGCTTTGCTGAACATATAAACTCTTCATCGGCGGCGTGTCCTGCTCTTTCCTTTTAAACACTCTTGATTATTTTGGTCTAGCCGATAGGACTGTTATCGGCACCTTTTTAAAACAATGAGTCCGACCCCAGATACATTTTGATCCAGCCGATAGGAATGTTATCAGCACTTAAACTTTCATGGATCAATCCATATGTTAGGATAATATTTCTTTAAATATTTGCCATTCAATGCCCTGGGAAATTCAACTCCTTCGAGAGTTTCCAAAATATAAGCATTGCCAGGAGCAGATCGATTTATCCGATAAGGACCTTCCCAATTGGGAGACCATTTCCCAAACTTTGAACTTTTAGTCCCGATCGGCAAAATTAGTTTCCATACTAAGTCTCCATCAGCAAACTCCTTAGTCTTTACTTTCTTATCATACCATTTGGCAACTCTCCTTTTATTTTCTTCTATGCTTATCAAAGCCCTCAGCCGATGCCCTGCTAAATCATCCAACTCGTCTTTCATCAAAGTAGCATAGCCATTGGCAGTCAATTGATCTTGAAAACATAATCGCCTAGATCCAGTCTTAATTTCCTAAGGTAGCACTGCATCATGCCCATACACCAATTGATAAGGCGAAACTTTGGTCGATCCATGACAAGCCATCCGATATGACCACAAAGCTTCATTCAACAACGTATGCCATGTCCTAGGTTTTTCTTCAATCTTCCGTTTGATAAGTTTAATAATCCCTTTGTTAGACACCTCGGCCTGTCCATTAGCTTGAGCATAATAAGGAGAAGAATTCAACACTTTAATCCCCATACCGATTGCAAATTCATCAAACTCTCCGGATGTAAACATAGTGCCCTGATCGGTAGTAATCGTTTGAGGAATACCAAATCGGTAAATAATATGCTCACAAAATCAATCATATTGGCCGATGTGACTTTTTTTTCAAAGGAATAGCCTCAACCCACTTGGTGAAATAATCAGTGGCAACCAAGATAAACTTATGCCCCTTGCTTGATGGTGGGTAAATCTGGCCGATTAGATCAATAGCCCATCCACAGAACGACCAAGGTTTAATAATGGGATTCATGGCCGATGCGAGCGCTCTTTGAACATTACCAAATTTCTGACATCCTTGACGTCCCTTGAAATATTTAAAGAAATCTTCAAGTATGGTTGGCCAATAATACCCATTCCTTCTGATCATCCACTTTATCTTAAGAGCCGACTTATGTGCTCCACACACTCCTTCATGGATTTCTCCCATCAAACTTTTAGCATCATCATCACCTAAGCACTTGAGAAGAACTTCATCAATTGTTCGATAATATAATTCATCCTCGAGGAGCACATACTTGGTAGCTTGAAACCGAACACGCCTCTCAACCTTCTTTGATGGATCCTCTAAATAATCAATGATTTCTTTTCTCCAATCACCAACATCCATTGCCGATAACGTATTCAATATGGGTTGATATCCCGAGGCATGCTGAGCCAACCGATTAGCCTCCTCATTATGCAATCAAGGAACATGCTCTAACTGGAAATCTTTGAATTCCCTTAATAGTTGCATACTCTTTTCGTAATAAGTTATTAAAACTTTACTTCGGCATTCATAACTTCCAGCTAATTGATTTATAACCAGCATAGAATCCCCGAAGATTTCAACAAGATCAACATGAACTTCTTTCAACAACTCCAACCCCTTGATTAAAGCTTGATATTCAGCCTGGTTGTTTGTTGACGTGGCAACAATCGGCAAAGAGAACTCATACTTCCTTCCCTGAGGGGAAATGAACACTATGCCGATCCCTGCCCCCCGGTCACACGTGGATCCATCAAAGAAGAGCGTCCAAGGCACAATTTCGAAAGTTTCCACTGCACCGCGATGTTGAGTCACAAAATCGGCCATAATCTGTCTTTTAACTGCTTTAGCCGATTCGTAACGCAGATCGAATTCCGACAGTGCGAAAATCCACTTACCAATCCTGCCACTCATAATCGGCATAGATAACATATACCGGACCACATCATCTTTGCATATAACAGTACACTCGGCCGATAATAAATAGTGCCTCAACTTAATACACAAGAAATATAGGTATAAACATAATTTTTCAATGGCCGAATACCTGGTCTCAGCATCAATCAATCTCCTACTTAAATAGTAAATCACACGCTCCTTCCCTTCAAATTCTTGAATTAAAGCCGAACCGATGACCATCCCATCGGTAGACAAATATAATCTGAAGGGCTTTCCTTGCTGAGGTGGAATAAAGACTGGAGGATTTGTCAAATAACTCTTGATCTCATCTAAGGCCAATTGTTGCTCTTCTCCCCATATAAATTCTTGATCGACTTTCAATTTAAGCAAAGGACTTGTAAGTGCATTCGCCCCCGATGTGGGTTTTGATAATTAATGACAACCAAATTAGGGACTAACATGTTTATCGAGCATAATTTACAGGTGTTAGTCCATTGGTGGAATTGAACGAAAACATTTGGTGAATTATAGCACCCCTAAATTTCCAATGGATGAACGGTGTTTCGGCTCAAGTGGCTACAAAGTTTTTATTGTTTGCTTGAGTTATAGGAAACGCCGCACTATCAAGAGGGATGCAAATTGAGTTGGTAAGATGAGGATAAGAGTGTTCAGGTCAACTTAGCTCTTGCGCTTGAGAGACACACTTGCACACACGAAGCACTAGGAAATTTCTTCTCTACCAGGGTGACCCGGTAGTACCAACCCTCAGGGCCGGTGGTACCGGCAGTGCCAGCCTTTCTCCTTAGTTTTACGAGAAAATGAACTACCGGTAGTACCGGGCTCGGGCCGGTGATACCGTCCAGCACCAGTAGTACCGGTGTGAAACGCCGGTAGTACCGGCAGGCCAAATCTGCGCTGACTTTGGTTGTGGAGATTTGAACTGCCGGTGGTACCGGCCTTCCACCGGTGGTACCGGCAATGGTCGGTAGTAACGACAAAAGCCCGGTGGTACCGGTAGGATTATTTCTCGCAAATCATAGGGACTTCTTACCATTAGATCTGAGGTAGCCAGTAGTACCGGTGGTTGCCCCGGTAGTACCGGCAGTTGTTCAGGACCTATGTATAAATAGCTCTTCCCTCATTTCTGACCCTTAGCTCTCCCATTCCTTCAACTCTACATCTGAGAAATCAGTCTCCAAGCTTTGTCTCACACATTCTCTCTCCCTCTTTGCTCCTAGACTTCACTTCTTGAGAGATTCGAGCTAGAGAAGTGAGATTAGAGAGTTGGGAGCTTCGATTTGTGACTTGAGCACTTGGATTCTTTGTCTTGCCGGTTTGGTTTGCATTTGTTACTCTTGGGTTCTTGGAACCCTAGCCGGCTAGGCGTTCTTTGTGGTTGCCCGTGTTGATTCATTTGTGAGGGCACCCCGAAGTGTTTGTATAACCCTTTGATTCTTAGTGGAAATCTTGAGCTAACCTGCGTGGTTGCTTGAGGGAGGAGACCTAAGTGGTCAGACCTTCGTGGTCACCTCAACAACGGGGACGTAGGAACTCCTTCGTGGGGATTGCCGAACCTCGGGAAAAATATCTTGTCTTGCTGTGGAGGTAGCATCGACTACCCTTGTTCTTGTGTTCTTCGTGTTCTTCCTCTCTACTCCCTTTCATAGGTGAACAAGGGCCGATCTATGTTTTGGAGAAGAACCGAGCCAAGGGAACTTCAACATCATCCTCTACTACATCTAGGAGAGTGGGGTAACTCTCAGATCTGAAATCAAAACTCAATCTACTCTGATTTCGTAGCTCTCATAGGGCGTCGGTAGTACCAACAGTTGCGTCGGTAGTACTGGCTGTCTTACACCGGTAGTACCGGCCCAAACTGTCGGTAGTACCGGTAGGCATTTAACTTCCGCAACTTGAGCTTTTGAGTTTCAGGTTTTTAAGATACGACTATTCACCCCCCTCTAGGCCAATTAGATCCTTTCAATTGGTATCGGAGCAAGGTTCCTCATACAAACGCTTCACCGCGTGAGGAGCAACATTGGCCAAGATGGATCCAATAGCACAAAAGCAAATTGTTGATCAAATCACAACAAAGATCACTGCATCCTTGCACCTGCAGCAACAAGAGCAAATATAGAAGATGCAAGCAGAGCTTGACAAGATAAGAGAGCTCCTAGGCAAAAAGAATCATGAATTGGGTAGCAAAGATGAAAATGAAGATAGTAGCAAAACATCAAAGAACTACAACAAAGCTAGCTTTGACTATGATGGTTCAAGCAAGAATCCAACCTTGCCAATGATCAATCCTGGAAAACCACCTCCATTTGATGGTGTAAGGTACACCGATTGGGCTCATAGGATGAAGCTACATCTCATAGCCGCAAGATGTTGGGAAGTGGTGGATATTGGAGTAAATCCGCCGCAAGATCCAAATGAGTGGACACTTGAAGATGAGAGAGACTTTCACCTAAATGCAATGGCAGCCACCTTGATCTTGCAATGCCTCACTCCAGAGGACAACAACAAAGTAAATGGTATGGTGAATGCAAAGCAAATCTAGGACACTTTGAAGGTGTCATTTGAAGGAGATAAAAGTGTAAGAGTTGGAAACATTGAACTCTTACAAAGTAAGATTGAGAATTTTTGCATGATTGAGGGAGAAACAACAAAGGCCATGTTTGATAACTCTGCAGCCAGAAAGATATGTAGGGTGTATAGACAAAAGAACAATATGCTTGCCTCCGTCATTATGGAGAAAGACAATTACCACACGATCACACCTCAAGAGATGCTTGCAAAATTGATGCATCATGAAGTCTTGGATGATGAAGCTAAGGAGACAATCAATCAAAGAAAGAGCATTGCACTCACGGCATCACATGGAAGTGAGTCAAGTCATTGCAACAAAGGGTGTTGTGAGCATAAGCATAATGATGACGATGATCTTGATAAAGAGCAAGCTATGCTAGTGGGAAACTACAAGAATTACTTGAGAATGAGGAGATATGGAGGAAACAAGCCATACAAGAAGAGGTTTTGCTATGAGTGTGGTGACATCGACCATCTTGCAGCCGATTGTCCTAACAAAGAGGAGAGGTCAAGATACAACAAGCAAGGTGACAAGAAGTACAAGGATAAGAAGAGAGGTGAAGCACATCTAGGTCAAGAATGGCAATCTGACAGTGACAGTGATGATGACAATGACAATAAGAAGAAGAGTATGGTTGCCCTCGCCATGCAAGAGGCATCTTCCTCAACAAACATCTTCACCAACAATGCTTCATCGACCTATCTCTTCACCCGCACTTCTTCATCACCTAGACTCTTCGCCAACCTCTCCGACGATGACCATGCCACTCCTACATGCCTTATGGCAAGAGGAGATAAGGTACAATTTGATTCTCCTACTCACACCACTAGTGAATATGATAGTGATGATGAAGATGATGAAAACTATGCATCAAATCTCATTAAGAAATATGGTAAAGCTGCTGCAACTAAAATCCTAAAGCTAATATATGCCAAAGATAAGCTTGAGTCATGCATTGAGTCGCAAGGGGAATTGCTCCTAGAGGAAAGGGAGAAGAACAAAGGACTTGAAGCATGTCTCTCCAAGGAAAAGGAGAGGGCTGATAAGTTGAGTGTAGAATTGTCTTTAGCCAAAGATGCTAATGATCATTTGTCTAAGGGACATTCTTCACTTAATGACTCTTTGGCTAGCCTAAAGAATGATCATAGTTTGGCTCAAGAGAGCCTTACAAGCTTGACAACTAAATATCATGAGCTTGAACTAAACTATGACAAGCTTTGGACTAGCACCTCTACCATTTGCAAGGATTCCAAAGCTTCAACAAGTAAAAGCTGTGAAAGATGCTTAAATGTTGATATAAATGCTTGTGTTACTAACCTTGTTGAGCTAGCAAAGAAGGACAAGGAGATCCAAAGATTAAACACAATTGTCAAGATTGGTTGCAAGTGCAAGGACAAGCAACCGGCAAATGTGTTCAAGGCATCAAGGCACCCCATAATCAAGGATGGCCTCGGTTACAATAGGTATAATGGTAAGGCCAATGGAAGAAACATGATAAATGAGGTGGCTTGTGTGAAGTTTAACAAAAGTGTGCCTCTTGTTGACCTTATTGACAAGGTGAACAATATTGCTACTCCTACAATTCCACTTACAAACAACAAGAACATCAAGAAGAAGCAAGTGGAGGTGCCCAAGCAACAAGTGCCTATTTCACGCAATCACATTTGTGATTACATGTGTTGTTGGGACAAGGATTGCAAGATTGTTGTGAAGTATGTGGGTGCCCTTAAGAAGAGACAAATCTTAAGGAGTGTTTGGGTGCCCAAGTCTTATATTTCTATCCCCCTAGGTCCCATCTCGGGACCTAAAACAACAACTTAATCTCGTGTTGTAGGAATACTCCTCCGGTGGACCAAAATGGGTGCTTGATAATGGATACACCAATCATATGACCGGAGAGAAGAACATGTTCACCTCCTTTCAACCAAATCAAGTTGCATGTGAAAGGATTATCTTTGGTGACAATAGTAAAGGAGATATCCTTGGTTTGGGTAAAATTGCTATCTCAAATGATAATTCAATTTCAAATGTATTGCTTGTGAATTTGTTGGGATACAATTTGTTGTTCATCTCACAACTTCGTGAGAAGGGCTACAATTGTCTCTTTACGGATAAGGGTGTATAAGTCTCTAGAAGGTCGGATGCCTCTATTGCTTTTACTGGTCAACTTAAGGGCAAGCTCTATCTAGTTGATTTCTCATCTAGTAGAGTGGAGTCCGAGACTTGTCTAGTGGCAAAATCTAGCACGGGCTAGTTATGGCATCGCCGTCTAGCTCATGTTGGGATGAGGAACTGGCCGATCTTCAAAGAGATGGACACATCCTAGGACTAACAAATGTTTCTCTTGAGAAAGATAGAAATTTGCAGTGCATGTCAAGCGGGAAAGCAAGTTGGAGCCAAGCATCCCGCTAAGAGCATCGTGACTACATCAAGACCACTTGAGTTACTTCACATGGACTTATTCAGACCCAATGCTTATATAACTATTGGAGGTAACAAATATGGTTTTGTAATTGTTGATGATTTTTCTCGCTTCACTTGGGTGTTCCTTTTGAGAGATAAAGGTGAAACCCAAGGGATCTTAAAGAAGGTTTCAAGAAGAGCTCAAAATAAATTTGAAGTGAAGATCAAGAAAATGAGAAGTGACAACGGGATAGAGTTTAGAAACACCAACATTGAAGCTTTCCTTGATGAAGAAGGCATCAAACATGAGTTCTCGGTTCCATACACTCCACAACAAAATGGTGTTGTGGAGAGGAAGAATCGGACGCTCATTGAAGCCATAATAGCAATGTTGGATGAATACAAGATTTTAGAAAAAGACTATTGGGCGGAAGCTGTCAACATGACATGTCATACTATCAACCGCTTGTACCTCCACAAGTTGAGAAAGAAAACCGCCTACGAGCCTCTAACCGGTAAAAAGCCTAAGGTGGACTACTTTAGAGTTTTTGGATGCAAGTGTTTCATACTTAATAAAAAATCCAAAAGCTCTAAGTTTGCACAAAGGTTGATGAAGATTTCTTATTTGGTTATGCTACTAATGAACATGGCTATCGTGTTCTCAATGAGACCACCGGTCAAATTGAGATAGCGGTAGACATGAGCTTTGATGAAAGCGACGGCTCTCAAAAGGAGCAAGTCAATGCTGAAATTTTAGGTAAAGAAGAACCATCTCACCAAGTGATCATGAAGCTTGCGACCGGTAAAGTAAGACCCGTTTAAGAAGAAGAAGATGATGCACATGTGCAAATACCTCATGATTCAAACAAGCATCATGGGTCAACCAAAGCCCATGGTGATGCTTCCACCTCATGGAGTCATGACTCAAGAGAACAAGTTAGTCAAGATCCACCTCAAGCACAAGAGCCAAACCAAGAAGGTGATCAAAACATTCAAGATCTAGACTCTCCAATCAACCAAGACTATGAAGATGAAGATGATGGTCCAATTCAAACAAGAACAGTAGTGCCTCACCCAAGAGTTCATCACTCCATCCAACGGGATCATCCTGTTGACAGCATTTTGGGAGACATACAACGAGGGGTAACAACACGCTCTCGTTTAGTTGGTTTTTGTGAACATTACTCTTTTGTCTCCTCTATGTTGCCAAATAGGTGGAAGATGCCTTGAAGGATCCGGATTAGGTGATGGCCATGCAAGAGGAGTTGAACAACTTCACTAGGAATGAAGTCTAGTCCTTGGTGGAAAGACCCAAGCAAAATGTGTTAGGTACCAAATGGGTCTTCCGCAACAAAGAAGATAAGTCTGGCATGGTCACAAGGAACAAGGCACGATTGATAGCCAAAGGTTTTAGTCAAATCAAAGGTTTGGTTTTTGGGGAGACCTATGCACCTGTAGCTAGGCTTGAATCTATTCGCATATTACTTGCCTTTGCTGCTCACCATGATTTCAAGTTGTTTCAAATGGATGTGAAAAGTGCATTCCTCAACGGCCCCCTCTATGAAACCATGTATGTGGAGCAACCGCTGCGTTTTGAAGATCCACATCATCCCGACCACGTCTACAAGCTTGACAAGGCACTCTATGGGCTTAAGCAAGCCCCTAGAGCTTGGTATGATCGTCTCAAGGATTTCCTACTGAAACAAGGGTTTGAGATTGGAAAAGCTAATCCCACTTTATTTACTCGCAAAGTCAATAATGATATTTTTTTATATGCCAAATATATGTCGATGACATTATATTTGGTAGTACTAATGCGGACTTTAGTGAGCAATTTAGTAGGATCATGACCAAGAGGTTCGAGATGTCCATGATGGGGGAGTTGACATACATTCTTGGATTCCAAATCAAGCAACTCAAAGACGGCATGTTCATAAGTCAAACCAAGTACACAACCGACATGCTAAAGAAGTTTGACATTGACAAGGCCAAATCCATAAAGACACCAATGCCAACAACCGGACATCTTAACCTTGATGGAGACGACAAGGCCATTGATCAAATGGTATATCATTCCATGATTGAATCTATGCTTTACCTTTGTGCATCTAGGCCTGATATTATGCTTAGTGTGTACAAGTGTGTATTCGAATAGGCAAAAACTCTTGTGAAAAATTGTGTAAATCTTTCAAAATCTATTTTTCACAGCTCAAATGTGTCCATAGTTATGTAATGGCTTCATGAAATCTGGACAAATTTGAGTTGGTTTGAGTATACTATTTGGTTCACCTTCTTTAGAATTTGTGCTCACTGGTTTTTGACCTCCTGCAACTTATGACATTCAAGCATAACTGGAACACAGAGGTTATTTGTCAGTTTTGGGCCACAGTTTATATTGATGTAGAGCACAAGATACTTCACTAGATGACTAAGGGCCTTCACTAGCACTATGATTACCGCCAGTTCTCCCACCTTCTTGGATTTGATCACCATGACTGTGATGCTCCTAGCTTATATGGTCATTATCCAAATGGTGTGGGTAGGGCTGATTTCTTTGAAGCAGCCTGATGATGATCCGACTAAGGCAAATGGTAAGACAGAAGGTCTAAAGCCCTATTTCTATGTGCTCAACAATTTGCTCCGTGCTACTATTGACCCAAAGGTTGGTGATGCTACTTCAGTTCAGAATCATGATGCAACCATCCTTGTTTGCTTTGGGCTTAAGAAGAGGTTCAGTGTGACAGATCTCCTGTGGCATCACATTGAGGAGGGTTCCTAGACCTCCAACCAGTCCTTCCCCTATGCTCTGTATCTCATGTATATCATTGAGCAAGGCATTGGCTTTGCATTCTAGCAAGACAGTAAGCACCTAGACTGGAATGTCAGATGTATTTAGGCTAAGTCCAAGCAAAGGGAAAGGGCTAGCAACAGATGCTAGTGGCAACAGTGCAGCACAAGATGATGAGGTGTAGTGTGACACTGAGTTTGAGCAGCAGCAGGGTTTTCAGTGAACCAGTGCCTTTGATGATGATGATGATATTGTTGAGTAGTCCACCTACTGCCTTTGCCCCTTGGAGCTTCATGAAGCCTACCCTTTTTGGCATTTGATGCCAAAGGGGGAGTGTTAGGCCTATCTCATACGGTATTAGGCTTGGTATCAGGATTATCTCGTATGGTGAACCATGTGGTTAACTTAAACTTTGTGTGTGATGGTTGATTGTAGGCGGCTTATCTCATATGGTATTAGGCTTGGTATCAGGATTATCTCGTATGGTGAACCATGTGGTAAACTTAAACTTTGTGTGTGATGGTTGATTGTAGGCTAAACACCTTTGCTTCATTATTATATCCTGCTTGTGTTAGCTGTTTTGGGATTGTGCTGATGCAATGTTGTTTATGAATGGTTATGATAAGCTACAAGTCCTTTTCTTTCTTGCATAACCATTCAAGTTCTTTCTTTTTATTCTTTGTGATATATCTTGTCATATGCATCACACTTTATTATCTCACACACACTTAGGCACCCCACGGATTGCAAAATTTAGGGGGAGCTTGTTCTTAATGTATGCCATCTTGATTCTAATCAAGATTTGAAATTCTGAATCCAATGCATACATTAAGGGGGAGCTCAACTTAAATTTTTGGAATTCAAAAGCTTCAATTCTTTCAATTTTTATAAGCCTAAGTTTGTTGTCATCAATTACCAAAAAGGGGGAGTTTGTAAGTGCATTCGCCCCCGATGTGGGTTTTGATAATTAATGACAACCAAATTAGGGACTAACATGTTTATCGAGCATAATTTACAGGTGTTAGTCCATTGATGGAATTGAACGAAAACATTCGGTGAATTATAGCACCCCTAAATTTCCAATGGATGAACGGTGTTTCGGCTCAAGTGGCTACAAAGTTTTTATTATTTGCTTGAGTTATAGGAAACGCCGCACTATCAAGAGGGATGCAAATTGAGTTGGTAAGATGAGGATAAGAGTGCACAGGTCAACTTAGCTCTTGCGCTTGAGAGACACACTTGCACGCATGAAGCACTAGGAAATTTCTTCTCTGCCAGGGTGACCCGGTAGTACCAACCCTCAGGGCTGGTGGTACCGACAGTGCCAGCCTCTCTCCTGAGTTTTGCGAGAAAATGAACTACCGGTAGTACCAGGCTCGGGCCGGTGGTACCGGCCAGCACCATCAGTACCGGTGTGAAACGCCGGTAGTACCGGCAGGCCAAATCTGCGCTGACTTTGGTTGTGGAGATTTGAACTGCCGGTGGTACCGGCCTTCCACCGATGGTACCGGCAATGGTCGGTAGTACCGACAAAAGCCCGGTGGTACCAGTAGGCTTATTTCTCGCAAATCATAGAGACTTCTTACCGTTAGATCTGAGGTAGCCGGTGGTACCGGTGGTTGCCCCGGTAGTACCGGCAGTTGTTCAGGACCTATGTATAAATAGCTCTTCCCTCATTTCTGACCGTTAGCTCTCCCATTCCTTCAACTCTACATCTGAGAAATCAGTCTCCAAGCTTTGTCTCACCCATTCTCTCTCCCTCTTTGCTCCTAGACTTCACTCCTTGAGAGATTCGAGCTAGAGAAGTGAGATTAGAGAGTTGGGAGCTTCGATTTGTGACTTGAGCACTTGGATTCTTCGTCTTGCCGGTTTGGTTTGCATTTGTTACTCTTGGGTTCTTGGAACCCTAGCCGGCTAGGCGTTCTTCGTGGTTGCCCGTGTTGATTCATTTTTGAGGGCACCCCGAAGTGTTTGTATAACCCTTTGATTCTTAGTGGAAATCCTGAGCTAACCTGTGTGGTTGCTTGAGGGAGGAGACCTAAGTGGTCAGACCTTCGTGGTCACCTCAACAACGGGGATGTAGGAACTCCTTCGTGGGGATTGCCGAACCTCGGGAAAAATATCTTGTCTTGCTGTGGAGGTAGCATCGACTACCCTTGTTCTTGTGTTCTTCGTGTTCTTCCTCTCTACTCCCTTTCATAGGTGAACAAGGGCCGATCTACGTTTTGGAGAAGAACGAGCCAAGGGAACTTCAACATCATCCTCTACTACATCTAGGAGAGTGGGGTAACTCTCATATCTAAAATCAAAACTCAATCTACTCTAATTTCGTAGCTCTAATAGGGCGTCGGTAGTACCAACAGTTGCGTCGGTAGTACTGGCTGTCTTACACCGGTAGTACCGGCCCAAACTGTCGGTAGTACCGGCAGGCTTTTAACTTCCGCAACTTCAGCTTTTGAGTTTCAGGTTTTTAAGATACGCCTATTCACCCCCCCTCTAGGCCAATTAGATCCTTGACTGAAAGCACGAATTTTACCAGACAAATTAGATATAAACCGGCTGATAAAATTTACTTTGCCGATCAAGGATTGGAGCTCAGTTTTGTTTGTAGGGGCAAAAATTTTGTTGATAGCATCAATAGATCATCTACTAATTTCAATTCCTTTCTGATGCACCATGAAACCAAGAAACTGCCCTGCCGATACACCAAATGCACACTTATTGAGATTCATCTTTAAACCATGTTTCCTTGTGCATTCCAACACCTTTCGTAAATCGGCAAGATGCTTTGTCAAATCTCCAGACTTAACCACCACATCATCAATATAAATTTCCACCAGCTTGCCGATGAACTCATGAAAGATAAAATTCATAGCCCTCTAATAAGTAGCACCAGCATTTTTCAAGCCAAAGGTCATGACTATCCATTCAAACAACCCAACATGACCAGGACACCTAAATGCAGTCTTTGGAATATCTTCTTCAGCCATGAATATTTGATTATATCCTGCATTGCCATCCATAAAACTTATGATCTGATGCCCAGCCATAGCATCAACTAGTAGATCGGCAACTGGCATTGGGTAACCATCCATCGGCGTAGCTTTATTGAGATTCCTGAAATCAATGCAAACCCGAAGCTTCCCATTTTTCTTGTAAACTGAAACAACATTGGAAATCCACTCGGCATACCGACATTGCCAAATAAATTTAGCCTCGATAAGTTTGGTTATTTCGGCCTTAATATCAAGAAGAATATTAGGATTACATCGGCGAGCTGGCTGTTGATGTGGCCGAAATCCAGACTTGATGGGTAACCGATGTTCAACAATAGATCGGTCTAAACCAGGCATCTCGATATAATCCCAAGCAAAGCAATCTTTATATTCCTTTAATAAATCAGTTAATTGCTACTTACACTCAGAATTTAACTTAGCACTAATAAAGGTAGGCCTTGGTTTATCACCACTACCTATATCTACTTCTACCAACTCATCAGCCGATGTAAACCCTTGACCTAACTTTCCATCATCGGCGAACCTATCCATTAAAACTCCTCATCAGAACCGACTGCTTGGATCGGTGGAATTTCATAATCAGCAACCTTGAGGAAATCCTTTTCCCAAATTTCTCCCGAGATACACCTGGTCCTTTCATAAGTGTCTGCCTCTGCCGATGCAATGACATAAGAAGAATCTCCCGGGACAATCTCAATCTTGTCACCTACCCACTGAACCAAGCATTGGTGCATTGTAGACGGGATGCAACAATTGGCATGAATCCAATCTCTCCCCAGTAGCAAATTATAAGCACCTTTTCCACTGATTACGAAGAAAGTTGTCGGCAAGGTTTTGCTGCCGATGGTCAACTCGACGCATATTGCTCCCTTAACTAGAGACACATTTCCTTTAAAGTCCTTTAGCATCATATCGGTCTTGGTCAAATCTTGATCTCCTTTTCCAAGCTTCCGATAGACTGTATATGGCATAATGTTAATAGGAGCTCCACCATCAACTAATATCTTAGTCATCGGCTGCCCATCAACTCTTCCTTTGACGAACAAAGCTTTAAGATGCTGCCTTTCATTGTCAGCAGGCTTTTCGAAGATGGCCGTCATCGGATCTAGAGCCAACTGAGCTATCTGGTCAGAAAAATCCAGCTCTTCATCATCATCGAACGGCGCAAGGAACTCCATCGACAACATAAATACCATGTTAACATCTGCCGATGGCCCTTTCCCCTTAAGATTCGGTTGTTGCTGATCTCCAGATTGGCCAGAATTCTCGCCCTTGCTTAGCTCCTCTCGTCTTTCGCGTTGCAGTCTCCTTTTCTGTGTCCTAGTCAACCCCTCTAGACACCACGGAGGAAGTTGTGGCTGCCTTGCCGATGAGCGACGACTTTCCCTTGACTCCATCCGATAAGTATTAGCGTCCCTACAAAATATGAACTCATCGGGAACCTGTGCGTTGGCCATCTCTTCAAGCTCCTCTTTGTTCCTGGGAAAGTATTCAACACGGTCACCAAGCCTATCATGCACGTTGAGCCTGCGCCCCAGCCGATCATGAACTAACGCTCTTCCCCTAATCGGCCCATTAAATTGTCGATCATCATTTTGATAGCGCCGTTCTGTAAGTGCATCTAGCCCTTTAGTGGGTTTTGGTGAATTGAATGACAACACAATTAAAGGT
The DNA here is from genome assembly GCF_000003195.3 of Sorghum bicolor. Taxonomy (NCBI): domain Eukaryota; kingdom Viridiplantae; phylum Streptophyta; class Magnoliopsida; order Poales; family Poaceae; genus Sorghum; species Sorghum bicolor. The sequence continues at coordinate 41,705,263 of NC_012876.2, forward strand.
CTAACATCTAGCCCTTTAGTGGGTTTTGGTGAATTGAATGACAACACAATTAAAGGTCTAACAAGTTTGATAAGTGTATCAAAGGGTCATCAAGAAAGCAAACTTGATGGTATTTCACACAATGTTCAAATGAAGACCAAAGTTGTGTGTTGGTGTAAACTGAAGCTTGATTGGTATCAACACTCATACCAAGAAGATATTCAAGCAAGAATCACAATATTGAAGAAACCGTTTTTCAATGGATGCTTAACATGATGTGACTTGAGTATGGCTTGATAGAGTGAAGATAGCAAGGAAAAGGCTTCGAGGGACTAAGCGAAGGTGAAGGTCAAGCAATGGCTTGTAGACTGAGGTACCATGGCTAAGGTGAAGAAGAGAGTACTTGCATTGAGTCGAGGTACTAATTAAGCTATGTGGAGTCATATTGTGTTGAGGATCAAATCTTTTATCAAAGTGACTTGAAGTCATGGATTGAACTCATATATGTTGAAATGCTTCAAGTCACATGCTCAAGCTATATTTACTCAAAGAAGAGGAGACAAAGTTAATTGCATCATTGATGAAGTGATATTGAGAAGAAGTGGCATATGAAGACATTGAAGACTCAACTAGTTAAAATGGTTATATACTTTTGACCTTGAGTTTAGGATTTGCTGCACTATAAAGAGGGAAGCAAATTTAGTTGGTTTGAGGAAGATAGAGTGTGTTGACACTTGCTAACACCACTTGAATACTAGGTTGTCATCCCCAGCATGGCACTAGAGTGTACTATGGTATTTATACGCACACAGATAATCCGCAAGCGCACGGATACCGTTGAAGCTTTTACCCGGTTAAAGGTTTTATCGTATCCACAGGGAAATGGGAGAACCAACTACGCTCTAACTTAACCAAGATAAGTAAATAGGTGTAAATAGGAAAGATGGTAGAATCAAATAAGAACAATATTAAAGGTAAGATAACAGTGAGTGATAATATGGGAATAGAGAGTAGAACAATTCTAATTTATGGGCGATGGTAGCAGAATAGAGAGGATAACTATGGTTTCTCTACTTCAAAGGGGTATGTCTATGTCTGGGACGAACCACGTGATAAGAGTACACCACAAAGGATGCTTATCCTTAGGCCGATAAACCCTACCCGTCCTGCTAACGAGAGGTGGACTACAGAGGACCAATGTAACTGTCACCTACGTGGCCTACCACACGATCCAGCTAGACAGGGGATATCCACAAGTAATCTAGGTCTAAGCACCACGCTTACACCTATACTACAACTCTAACCTATAGGGTCCTATAGATTAAAGTACTCAAAAGAGTTGTGAACCAGAACATACATAATTAGTAATTGCATAATGAATTAGAAGTAGATTACTAGAGTCATCCCATGAGCAAGCTTTATTAGAGCTTGATCATGATGAAGTACAACTGGAGGAAGAACCAACAGGCCGGCCTCTCCTCTAATCCTCCTTCGCTCTCCATCTTGCTACTATCTAGATCTACTCTAGTTTAGAGAAGAGAGGAGAGCTCTCATCTCTAAACCCTAGCTTTTGCTCTGTCTATGAATAATGAATAATGATCAAGGGGTGCCTCATCCAGGGGCCAGGGGGTCTGGTTATATAGTCTTTTCAGATGAATCTGGGCCGCCGGATCAAACCGACATTGATCGTGTGGTTTTTCTTGAAGTATTAGGTCGGTGGAGCATGATCCGCGAAGTTGAAGCTGATTGGTTACTCTAGCTGGGCGGGAACCCAAGGGACTTGGGCGGGCGCCCTGCCCCCGGGCCCGATCGGCCTCCCGTTCGTTCCCGTGGCTTCTGGAGTCTTCTAGATGGTAGAAAATTGCGCGGCATGTTAATATCTCTATGTAAACCCGACGTGTGGGCCTTTCTTTCATATTTCCTGATAACCCCCTGCAGAAATAGAAAAACACCAAAACTCGTGGAATTCTGTCAGATAAAACCCTAATTCTAGATGTTGATATCATTTGGATCATTTTCTTTGTTTATTTGAAAATTAAATTTGATACTTAAGGACCGTCAACAAACTCCCCCAAGCTTACCTCTTGCTCGTCCCTGAGCAAGGATAGACTCAGCAATGGATCAGAAGTTGTTGCAATATCTTAAAAATTTGACGGTACACATGCTTTTAAATAATATCTCATCTCTGAGTTAGAGTAAACTGTCAAGAACTAAAACTTACTTACTTTACCTTTCACCATGGGACTTGTTACCGTCACTTCTATCTTGAGTAGTTAAAAGATAGAACAGTCTAGCCAAGTGCCATGTCTCTTATTCTTGATCAGCTATAGCTCTGGAGTTTTTGCAGATTTTCAAATAAAACTCAGAGATTCCTTGTATGACTCTCTAAATCTCTCTTTTGTGGTATTTCTGGATCCTTACCAAGGCAGTGATGGTATATGCCTTCTCTCAAGATATGTGGTATTTGTGGTATAAGGCATAGTGACATTGTCTTCTCTCTCACCCTACTCTAATACAGCTTTAATATCTGGAGCTCATAGGTGGGAGATAAAGTATACATACTTACGAGACATTTATTGTATAGTCAAACCATGGATCCAAAGAAACAAATCAATAAGCCAAATCAAGATGTGCATGTGTGGTGAATGAATGGTGTATGGTGATGATGGTGATAATGGTGAAAATCTAATTCTACTTTTGCTCTTTTGAAGAGATACATACCTTTCTTGCACTTTGAAGCTTTTTGAGGAGAATGAGATGCTCTTCTTTTTCTTTTCTCTCAGGTGGGTATCTTGTACCCCTAATTCTACTGTCGGACACTTGTCCATTTTTACCTCTCGTCTCACTTTTTCTTTCTTTTGAGGTTTCGGGCACTTGCCCCTTTTTATTTCCTCGTTTATTATTTTTTTTCTTTTCTTCTCTTTTCTCTTTTTTTCAGAGCACTCATCTCATGAGATAATATAGCAAGTGGTAGTAACAAGATAACTTGAGCATTTATTTCACAAGGAAAAATAGAAATATTTTTGGCTATTCTCTCCCGGATTAGGAGTAGAATATTTTTGGGTGGTTCTGGAGATGGACATGGATGGATATATATGGATGGTACTTCCGGAGTAGAAGTAGCATATATGAGTGAACGTGCAAGTGAATCTTGATTTAACCATATGACAAGCTCCTAAGGGTCTACACAACTTGACCACACTCAATGCTCATAAGCAGTAAATCATAAATGTGTGGCTCAAAGTCTAGCAAGCATGTATATATGGCTGTGGTAGGAATTTAAACTCTCATCATACAGAAACTCATCATGCAATATTTTAATGATTTTTCAAAGATAAAATTCTCTAGAATTCTAGCATCTCTAGGAACAGATAAACAGCAGCTCAACCTTCCCATATCATATCCGTTAACAACTTAGATTTCAGATCAAGTTTTCATCCCACAAGTTTAGATCTAGAGCAAGCTTTAAATTATAACAGTTATGTCTAAACTTGAGAGAGAACTTCAAATTTGCAAATTAGGCAGAGCAACTATTCATCATATCCATGCTAGAGTTTTATTATTAAGATTCAAATTAGCATAGCCAAATTATTTATTTAGTAAACACATTAAGCAAAAGATATATATATAAGCACAAAAGCTTTATTTAGTTTTTCATAGTTTATGTATTTTAATATTCTAATATAATATAAGTATAAAGATAGGTAGAAATACTTAGCGAGATAAATGGGGGTGCTCTCCCCCAAGCTGAATTTTGACGTAATTTCTCTTGATGTAGCTAGCAGGTGGCAGAGGTGTATTTGAAAGTCAGCAGCATTCTGACAACGATTAGAATGTCCTCCGTCTGCTAGTCTTCTTGATTCTTAAATTCTGTGGAGCTCAAATAGACAACAAAGCTTGTGGAACTAATTAAGTGTTAGCATAAATATCTAGCCTTCATCATGTTGAGCTTCCTCAATAAATATTACTCCCTATTTTTATATTTTTATTTATAAAGCAGAAAAGAAATATTTATTTTATTTTTATGCCACCACAGTGAAGGTACTTATGGGTTTTATGCCACTCGTATACTCACATGGGGCTTAGTATTTTTCTAACATTTTTATTTTCTTTTCAAGATAGCATGATTAACTAATAATCTATTTAAGGAAAGTAAATAATTAAAGGGAAAAGGGAATGCAGAAAGGATAAATATGGATAACTACCGATCTTACCTTTCGGCGAGGGTTCAATGTTTTAAGTCTTCTTAACAAGACTTCTCACCGTGTTCATTCTTCAGGTGCGTCATTTGATTCAGGTGCGGACCTTGACGTCTGCACCTCTTCGTTTGCCCAGCAGTTCGAAGTGCGGCATTGGCAGTAACCTGCTCAGTGTGTTTGTGCTCGTAGATCCAGGTCCTTCACTTGGTAGAGTCTGAGAGTTATAAAGCTCCTCCGTGTTTTGCTCAAAGTGTACCTGCTCATAGAGACAAGGCAGAGATCAAGTGCATGGGTCCTGTTGGTGGAAAACACCAACAGAACCTAAAGTGTATTTGTTCTTCTCTAACCCTAAGCATAGTGAGCAAGACAAAGTTGATGGATGAAAAGTTCATTAGTGTAGCACTTATAACATTTGTTAGATCAGATCGCTCAACCTTTTGGAAAGATAATCTATCTATGTATATGTCTTTTTCTTCATATCTCTCAAAGATTGAATGTGTAATATTTTAGCTCATATGATTAGGAGTGTGGGATCATGGAGGTAGTACTAAGAACAAGGATTAAAGGACTAAACATGTTGAATCGATTGGGTTGGTTAACCTAGAGCTGTAAATCATACATGTTTGTCTCTTTTATTCATATGAACACCAAAACTAAGGAGAAGCTTATAAAAGTGATAGACAAGTACCATAAGGTGTTACCTTACTTGAAGAGTGACGGTACAGTATCACCTTGTGGAAGCTTTCCTTTCTTAGCGGTTGTGCATCGTGTTTATGGCACCCTCCATGGATCATCTCTCTATGATGAATGAGCTATGTCCTTCTTGTGCAAATTGTTAAACTTCATGTGTCACTCTCTTCGTCTCTGATATGAGTTTATCTCAGGACTTCCCAAATCGATATTGGAAGTTTTTCTGCAGGGGTTAGTCCGATAAAAATATACCAATGTCTACACAAGCAGTTTTTAGTTGAATAACCGAACTAGACTCCATGTCTAATCAGATTAAGGAAGGCTGTTTAACCTAAGCACCATGCTTAATTTAAAAGCCAATAGAAGTATGAGCAGTACTTCCAAACTAACACTTGCTAGTAAATAGGCAAAGGTAACATGACAGCATTTATAGAGATCTACTCAAGAGGAGATGAAGTAGTGTGATTATTATTTAACAAATTGAGCATGTCTTAAAGGTAGGGACATCCAACATAGCAACATGGCAAAGGATGTTTTTATGTAAAGTACTCCCCCAAGCTTGAATTTTACAGAATTCAAGTTTGGATGAATTTAATTTAGTGTTGCATGATGATTGGTTGGACATACCTTGTGCTTGTCATTCATCTGATCTTCTTGTTCCAATCCTGGAAAGGTTAGTGACAAGAATACCCGAAGGAATATTTTTACAATTATCCTTATATGCTCAATACACAAGGTAATGTTGCAAATAAAAAACTCATGTTACGATCTGATCAGTGCTTATTTTAGGACACCAAGCTTGTCCTTGGGAAACCATCAATTTATGTCGGCGAAGTGGTTTCCCTTCCAACGCTGACCTAAATCAAGATCAACCCAACGAGATCTGCAATATTTATTATAGACAAATGCATCGACAACCGCCCTTTTAAAGTTTTTATAAATAGAAAGGATGAGGGGGTTGGAGATCTCAAATGTGGTGATGTTGGAGAGACCAATAGATTAGGAAGATGTTTCATATGAGCATGGAGTAATTGAAGTGGTTATGAAATAAATTCTATGCTCATTAATGTTATCTTCGTCTCCAATCTGAATGTTCGGAGTTTCTCCTGGATTGGTCTCATTTATGTCCTCTTCTGTAGTTGGATGAATCTCATCTTCAACGGGAGTCAAGAACAAATCATTTGAAATTGAGCCAAAGTCAGAATCCATTAAGGCTTCTTCCTTATCCATCCATTCTACACATTCTAACCATTTAGAACTTGTGATCAAGAAAGGGGAGGTGTTAGAATTTTCTATATGGCTTAGCTCTCCTTCACCTGATATGTCATCCTCGACTTCTTCATAATAGGAACCAGGACATTCTCTAAGAGAAACATTATTGCAAGGATTTGAATTATTTCTGCTTGAAGGTCTCTTATGGAACCAGAAGTCTAAACCATCTGTATTTGAAAGATTTAAGGTCGGAATTCCTTCCTCCCTTAGAGAATTTTGGGGTATTGATGGTTTAGGATCGATAGCTAAAGTTTGGAATTGAAATGGTTGTGATCTGGCTATCGAAACTTCTTCTTTTTGTCTAGGAACTGGTTCTGTCTCTTTCTCAGGGATATAAAAGCTAGGAGACTTTCCACTCATTAAATCAATCAAATTCCAAGCTTCACTAGCAGGTAGGTGATAGAAAGATCCTCCGGAGGCTGTATTCAATGTTTGCTTATTTTCCATACTAAGGCCCTCAAAAAAGTGAATTAGAAGAACTTATTCTGGAATAGAAAGCTTTGGGCCAGTGAGAGTAAGGTTAATGAAGCGGTCCCATGATTTCCTAAGAGATTCTTCTTCCAGTTGTCTAAAAGAAATAATCTCACGCCGAAGTTCCGCCACTTTGGAGATTGGAAAATATTTAGAAAGAAAACTACTATATAACTCCTTCCAATCTCCATGAACACTCCCTATTTTGAGTTTGTACCAATGTCTAGCTTTTCCCGTTAAAGAGAACGGAAAGAGCTTCCATTTAAGGGTCTCATCAGACATGCCTTCTATGCGAAGGAGGTCACAGACTCTATAAAACTCTCTTAGGTGTGTGTATGGGTTTTCCTCACCTTCTCCTAAGAAAGGTTGTTTTTGTACAAATTTTATGTATTCGGGGTCTATCTCAAAACTAGATGCTATGATAGGCTTTGAAGATTTTGGTGGTTCGAGATGTGTGCCCGTAGGTCTATGAAATTCATAGATAGACATGTTTGAATTCATGATAGACCAGAGATCAAGGATTAGATAAGAAGAAAGATTAGCAAAGATGAGGCAAAGGATAAAAGGAAAATATATATTTTTTAATTATTTTTTTTAGAAAATGATTAAGCTTGTTCGTAGTCAACTCAGCAACCGTCTCCCCGGCAACGGCACCAAAAATGCTTGTTGACACTTGCTAACACCACTTGAATACTAGGTTGTCATCCCCAGCATGGCACTAGAGTGTACTATGGTATTTATACGCACACAGATAATCCGCAAGCGCACGGATACCGTTGAAGCTTTTACCCGGTTAAAGGTTTTATCGTATCCACAGGGAAATGGGAGAACCAACTACGCTCTAACTTAACCAAGATAAGTAAATAGGTGTAAATAGGAAAGATGGTAGAATCGAATAAGAACAATATTAAAGGTAAGATAACAGTGAGTGATAATATGGGAATAGAGAGTAGAACAATTCTAATTTATGGGCGATGGTAGCAGAATAGAGAGGATAACTATGGTTTCTCTACTTCAAAGGGGTATGTCTATGTCTGGGACGAACCACGTGATAAGAGTACACCGCAAAGGATGCTTATCCTTAGGCCGATAAACCCTACCCGTCCTGCTAACGAGAGCTGGACTACTCTGGACCAACGTAACTGTCACCTACGTGGCCTACCACACGATCCAGCTAGACAGGGGATATCCACAAGTAATCTAGGTCTAAGCACCACGCTTATACCTATACTACAACTCTAACCTATAGCGTCCTATAGATTAAAGTACTCAAAAGAGTTGTGAACCAGAACATACATAATTAGTAATTGCATAATGAATTAGAAGTAGATTACCAGATTCATCCCATGAGCAAGCTTGATTAGAGATTGATCATGACGAAGTACAACCGGAGGAAGAACCGACAGGCCGGCCTCTCCTCTAATCCTCCTTCGCTCTCCATCTTGCTACTATCTAGATCTACTCTAGTTTAGAGAAGAGAGGAGAGCTCTCATCTCTAAACCCTAGCTTTTGCTCTGTCTATGAATAATGAATAATGATCAAGGGGTGCCTCCTCCAGGGGCCAGGGGGTCTGGTTATATAGTCTTTTTCAGATGAATCTGGACCGTCGGATCAAACCGACATTGATCGTGTGGTTTTCCTTGAAGTATTAGGTCGGTGGAGCATGATCCGCGAAGTTGAAGCTGATTGGTTACTGTAGCAGGGCGGGCACCCAAGGGACTTGGGCGGGCGCCCTGCCCCCGGGCCCGATCGGCCTCCCGTTCGTTCCCGTGGCTTCTGGAGTCTTCTAGATGGTAGAAAATTGCGCGGCATGTTAATATCTCTATGTAAACCCGACGTGTGGGCCAACCCCCTGCAGAAATAGACAAAAACCAAAACTCGTGGAATTCTGTTAGATAAAACCCTAAGTCTAGTTGTTGATTTCATTTGGATCCTTTTCTTTGTTTATTTGATAATTAAATTTGATACTTAAGGACCGTCAATAGAGTGCTCAAGTATTAAAACTAAATCAAAAGAGAGACACTCTAACACTTGCACGCACGAACATCTAGGAAATTTCTTCTCTGCCAAGGTGACCCGGTAGTACCACCCCTCAGGGCCGGTGGTACCGGCAGTGCCATCCCTTTCTCTTGAGTTTTGCGAGAAAATGAACTACCGGTAGTACCGGGCTCGGGCCGGTGGTACCGGCCAGCACCAGTAGTACCGGCAGGCCAAATCTGCGCTGACTTTGGTTGCGGAGATTTGAACTGCCGGTGGTACCGGCCTTCCACCGGTGGTACCGGCAATGGTCGGTAGTACCGACAAAAGCCCGGTTGTATCGGTAGGCTTATTTCTCGCAAATCATAGAGACTTCTTACCATTAGATCTGAGGTAGCCGGTGGTACCGGTGGTTGCCCCGGTAGTACCGGCAGTTGTTCTGAACACATGTATAAATAGCTTTCCCTTCATTCTAACCGTTGGCTTACTCTTCCACTCGACCAAACCTTCAGCCAAGGCACATGTCTAGCTCCCAAAAGCCCCTTTCTTGTATCCCCTTTGCTCCTAACTTCAAATCTTGCAAGGGATTGAGAGAGAGAAGGATTCTTGGTGAGAGAAACATCAAAGCAAAGCTTGAGCACTTGATTTCTTCATCAAACCGGTTGGATTTGTGTTTGTTACTCTTGGAGCAAGGCTCCTAGCCGGCTAGGCGTTGCCCGTAGAGCTTCCTACTCATGTGGTAGCCTCAGGAGGTTTGTAGTCACTCAAATCATCTAGTGAAATCACCCCTCATCTCAAGGGATTGCTCTCTTGACTTGAGAACGAGGATAGGGTTGAAAGAGACCCGAAAAGCCTGTGTGGCTTCCTCAACAACGTGGACATAGGCAAGCCTTGGTGGCGAGCTGAACCACGGGATAAATATCTTGTCTTGCTGTGGAGGTAGCTTCGACTACCCTTGTTCTTGTGTTCTTTGTGTTCTTCCTATCTACCCCGTTCATAGGTGAACAAGGGCCGATCTATGTTTTGGAGAAGAACCAAGGCAAGGGAACTTCAACATCATCCTCTACTACATCTAGGAGAGTGGGGTAACTCTCAAATCTGGAATCAAAACTCAAAATACTCTGATTTCATAGCTCTCTTAGGGTGTCGGTAGTACCAACAGTTGCGTCGGTAGTACTGGCTGTCTTACACTAGTAGTACCGGCCCAAACTGTCGGTGGTACCGACAGGCATTTAACTTCCGCAACTTGAGTTTTGAGTTTCAGGTTTTTTTAGATACGCCTATTCACCCCCCTCTAGGCGACATCAGGGTCCTTACAAGTGGTATCAGAGCTAGGCTCTCAACTTCGGTCTTAACCGCCTTGAGAGACGATGTCGACAAGTGAGGAGGTATCTCTAGAACTTCTACTTTTAGATGGTTCAAATTATGCATCTTGGTCCGCTAGTGTGCTTGATGTTTTTAGGGCCATGGGTCCTCATATCGAGCAGATTGTAGATGTGAGCATTTCACCTCCTAGTGATGATTTGGACTATCTATCAAGAGAGGAAGTGAAATGCTTACAACACAATGCTCAAGCTACTAATATCTTATTTAGTGCTTTGAGTGAAGATGTTTTTGATACCGTCATATTTGGAGATGGTGAACCACTTATGGATGCTCATCTTATTTGGACTACACTCAAAGAAAGATATGACGTGTCTAAATATGATGAGAAGTATATCTTATTAGAGGAACCATTTGCCTCATCAACATATGACTCATCAGAAAGTGATAAAATGGTTGGTGAGAACAATGTTTTTACATGTGGTACTTCTACTTCCTCTTGTTCTTGTGAGACTAACATTTTGAAGGAAGAAGAAGATTGCGATCGATGGAGGCCAAATGATGAATCCACCTCACCGAGAAGCTCAACTCTCTATGCCACTTCTCATGTGGGTCTTATGGCTAAGAAAGAGAAGAATGTTGCATGTGATAGTGAGAGTGAAAGTGAGAGTGAGAGTGAAGATGAAAGTGATGATGATGAGATCGATCAATATCTTGCACGCCTAAGCAAGAAAGACAAGTTGATGGTGCTCAAGCTCATAGATAAAATTGAAGATCAAGAAGAAAAACTCCATGAGCAAGATGAGTTTGTCATCAAAAGATCAAATGCTTGGAGAAGTTGACCAAAGAGCATGAAAAGCTTAAGTGCTCTCATGCTAGTTTGGTCAAAAGGTATGAAAACTTATCAATTGAGCAAACTCGTACTATTAACTCTCTATCTTGTGTTGCTCAATTAGAAGATGAGAATGATATGCTCAAGGACAAAGTGGAGAGTCTCACTAGCAAGAATGAGACTTTGCAAGAAAGTCATGGTGAGCTCTTGTGCTCTCATGAGAAGCTTGTTGATTCTAATCTCATGCTAGAAATAGCTCATGAGGTTGTGGTAACATCGGTAAAATCATATCAACCTCACACTCACAAGTGCACATGCACACAAGTTCCATATATTTTATCATGTGCTAACAATTGTTGCTCTCAAGCAAGTCAACCTTCCATTGAGCATGTACTTGTAGTAACTTGTGATGACTCCATTACAATAGAAAATGAAGAGCTCAAGGAAGAGGTTGAGAGGCTAAGAAGGGATTTGATTCAATGGGAAGGCAAGTGCAATGCTCAACCTTCTCAAGATAACCGTGAAGACATGATGAAGAAGCTTGAGAAGGGATCAACTAATGCATGCGTCAAGCTCCATCTACAAGGCCACAAGTCAAACAATGGCAAAGTCAAGGGACAAGCTAGAAGTGTGCAGTTTGTCCAAAGTGTAGCAATTGTGCTCAAGGCTATGAGGGTTCAAGAATGTGGTAGTGCTGCATCCCAGTGCGGTGGTGCTGCACCTAGACAGAACAGGAAAGTTCCCAAGGTCACAAAGGTGCAATGTCAACCAAAGAAGACTCTTATCACTTGCTTCAAGTGCAAGAAAGAGGGTCACCATGTTAGAGATTGCGCTCTGAAGAAAGAAGAGAAGGGCATGAGCAAGATCCAAGAGAAGAACAAAATGGCTCATGTCAAGTGCTCCAACATGGGACACAATGTCTCTATGTGTTCCAGCAAGGCTGGTGACCAAGCAACACTTCCAAACATGAAGATAAGAAGAAGCAAGAGGAAGTGTTATGGATGTAATAAGAAGGGTCATGAAATTGCATCATGCCCCTACATGAAGGATGAAGGCTTGGCATTGTTGGGTATTCTTAACATCATTACTAAAGGTAGACTAAGTTCTCTAAATCTAGCAACGGTGCCAAAAATGCCAAACCTATCCCTCACACCACTTAAGCCAAGTTGTCATCCCCAGCATGATATAAGAGACGCGGTATTGAAATATGCAATTGCTCTTCTAAATAAATAATGAATGGGATCTGCAAGCGCACAGATTAATACCGATGTAGCATTTTAACCGGGAAGTATTCCAGGTATCGTTATTTATATTTTTACCACTGGGAAGGGATTAGAAATCATCACTAATGATTACAGAATAGAATATGAGATTGAGCATCTATCATTGCATGTATAATTGAGAACATTATATCTAACTCAGCATACAGGGATAAGTGACACATAAAAGATATATGAAATAATAATAGTGACAAGGACAACTAATCTGATCTAGCCACATAATAAATATGATAAGCACCTCAATTAGATACTCTAGAAAGTCATTAGCATGGTATTAGAACGAACTACAAGAATATTCCCTAAGTTATTCTTAACTATATAGTCTAGCATATCATAGTTAGTGCAAGCATACTTAGCAATCATTGCGAGACAAGACTACGCCCATGCATAGTGATATTAGCAAGGAATATGAGAAACATAGCAATCATTCCCCTGTAATAATGTTGCTCTGCCAGCCCAATACACGAGAGGGGGACTATATAAGAATCAATGAAGCTGTCACTATCACGAACCACCCCACGATCTGGCATATTGGGTACAATCGCAGATAAATACGGTATAAGCACCACGCCTACACAATATCTATCATTTACCCATGGATCCGATGGATAAACGCTATACGATCCTAAGCATGTATATAGATCGTATCTAACTAAGCCAAGTACATAACTATGATAAACTAAGAACAATATAATCTTGAATATAAGCAAGTAGAGCAAAGTCATAAGCAATATATTGAAGTAGAACAAAGTCATATTCATAATATTGAAGAACAAAGATAATTAGAAAGCAATTAGAAGCACAATTAGAGAATTACCAAGAATCCTCTTGACAGATCCGGAAACCAATCGAAGATTGACTCCTTCTAGTTCTAATCCTATGTAGCTATGCTAATCTAGATATCTAATTGATGTGGTGGCTCTAGTCTTGATCAGAGGCTTCTTCTCCCTTGATGGAACAATGAATTAGGGTTGAGAGGCTCTCTCCTCCAGGGGCCAGGGGGTCTGGTTTTATAGTCCCTTCAAGTGAATATGGGCCCTTGGATCAAACCGACATAGATTGTATGGTTTAGATTCATCCTTTAGGTCGGTGGAGACTTCCCGCAAAGCAGAGTCCTGTTTGGACTCCAACAGGGGGCGGGCGCCTAGTAGGACAGGGCGGGCGCCCTGCCTCTGGCCCCGTTTCGCCTCCGCTTCGGTCTCGTGGCTTCTGGAGTCTTCTAGATGTAAGATAATTGCGCAGCACGTTAATATCTTTACGTAATCCTGACATGTGGTCCTTTCTTCCATATTTCCTGATAATCCCCTGCAGAAATAGACAAACACCAAAACTCGTGGAATTCTGTCAGATAAAACCCTAAGTCTAGATCTTGATTTCATTTGGATCCTTTTCTTTATTTATTTGATAATTAAATTTGATACTTAAGGACCGTCAACAAACTCCCCCAAGCTTACCTCTTGCTCGTCCCTGAGCAAGGATAGACTCAGCTATGGATCAAAAGTTGCTGCAATATTTAAAAATTGACGGTACACATGCTTTTTAAATAAGATCTCATCTCTGAGTTAGAGTAAACTGTCAAGACATAAAACTTACTTACTTTACCTACACCATGGGACTTGTAAGTGTCACTTCTGTCTTGAGTGGTTAAAAGATAGAACAGTCTAGCCAAGTGCCATGTCTCTTATTCTTGATCAGCTATAGCTCTGGGGTTTTTGCAGGTTTTCAAATAAAACTCAGAGATTCCTTGTATGATTCTCTCAGGTCTCTCTTTTATGGTATTTTTGGATCCTTACCAAGGCATTGATGGTATATGCCTTCTCTCAAGATATGTGGTATTTGTGGTACAAAGCATAGTGACATTGCCTTCTCTCTCACCCTACTCTAATAAGGCTTTAATATCTGGAGCTCATAGGTGGGAGATAAAGTATACATACTTACAAGACATTTATTGCATAGTCAAACCATGGATCCAAAGAAACAAGCCAATAAGTTTAATCAAGATGTGCATGTGTGGCGAATGAATGGTGTATGGTGATGATGGTGATAACAATGGTGAAAACAATGGTGGTGGAAGTCTAATTCTACTTTTGCTCTTTTGAGGGGATACATACCTTTCTTGCTTTTGAAACTTTATGAGGAGAATGAGATGCTCTTCTTTTTCTTGTCTCTCAGGTGGGTATCTTGCACCCCTAATTCTACTGTCGGACACTTGTCCATTTTTACCTCTCGTCTCACTTTTTCTTTTCTTTCGAGGTTCCGAGCACTTGCTCCTTTTTATTTCCTCGTATTATTTTCTCTCTTTTATTTTTAGAGCACTCATCTCTTGAGATAATATAGCAAGTGGTAGTAACAAGATAACTTGAGCATTTATTTCACAAAGGGGAAAACAGAAAATATTTTTGGTTATTCTCTCCCGGATTAGGAGTGGAATATTTTCAGGTGGTTTTGGAGATGGAATGGATGGATATATATGGATGGTACTTCCAGAGTAGAAGTAGCATATATGTGTGAACGTGCAAGTGAAATCTTGATTTAACCACATGACAAGCTCCTAAGGGTCTACACAGCTTGACCACACTCAATGCTCATAAGCAGTAAATAATAAATGTGTGGCTCAAAGTCTAGCAAGCATGTATATATGGCTGTGGTAGGAATTTTAAGCTCTCATCATACAGGAACTCATCATGCAACATTTTAAAGATTTTCAAAGATAAAATTCTCTAGAATTCTAGCATCTCTAGGAACAGATAAACAGCAGCTCAGCCTTCCCATATCTTATCCGTTAACAACTTAGACTTCAGATCAAATTTTCATCCCACAAGTTTAGGTCTAGAGCAAGCTTTAAATTATAACAGTTATATCTAAACTTGAGAGAGAACTTAAAATGTGCAAATTAGGCAGAGCAACTATTCATCATATCCATGCTTAAGTTTTATTTAGATACAAATTAGCATAGCCACTTTATTTATTTATTAATCACACTAAGCAAAAGACATATATATATAAAATCTTTATTTGGTTTTCCCATAGTTTATGTGTATTTTAATATTCTAAAATAATATAAGTATAAAGATAGATAGAAATACTTATCGGGATAAATGGGGGTGCTCTCCCCCAAGCTGAATTTTGACGTAATTTCTCTTGATGTAGCTAACAGGTGGCAGAGGTGTATTTGAAAGTCAGCAGCATTCTGACAGCGATTAGAATGTCCTCCTTCTGCTAGTCTTCTTAAATTCTGTGGAGCTCAAATAGACAACAAAGCTTGTGGAACTGATTAAGTGTTAGCATAAATATATAGCCTTCATCATCTTGAGACTCCTTAATAATTATTACTCCCTGTTTTTATATTTTTATTTTATAAAGCAGAAAAATATTTATTCTATTTTTATGCCACCACAGTGAATGTACTTATGGGTTTTATGCCACTCGTCTACTCACATGGGGCTTACTGTTTTTTTCACATTTTTATTTTCTTTTTAAGATAATACGAACATGATTAACTAAGTAAACTATTTGAAATAATTGGAAGGAAAGGATAACTACCAAGTTTACCTCTTGGCAAGGCGTTCGGTGTTTTTAAGTCCTCCGAACGGGACTCTCCAATTTCCTAATCGTCCTGAGGTTCGTTGGGTGGCGTAGTCGGTACTTCCGGCAGCGCCTCCTCTTCTTGTATAGTTATCTTCATTTTCCACACCTGACTTGGTGCTTCAATCTCCTCTGGATAATTCTGTTTAAACTCAACGTCTTCTGACCTTACAACTTCTCCTTCATAGTCTGTCCATCCATCCTTGATGATCTGCCTCCTCTGGTTGCGGTTGCGTCGCTTTCTTACCTGCTTAGATTCTTCAACGATATAGTCAGGGTCAGTAAAATAACGGCGTACCTTCTCTTAGGGGAAGTGCATATGGACTTCTCCGGTTCCAATGTAGATAATTGCTTTAACGGTGCTGAGGAACGGCCTTCCAAGGATGATGGGTGGATCATACTCGTGTTCTCCCATGTCAACAACTTGAAAGTCTGTGTAGACAAAGTGATGAATGTATGTTGGTCTTAGGGGCATGGTCCCGAACAAAAGCCGAAAGGTGACTGCGGCCATTATGTTGACGCCTGATCCGGTGTCACAAATCGTCTTGTAGAAGTTGTATCCATTTATGGAGCAGTAAATGCTTGGCATTCCTGGGTCATCCTTCTTGGTCAAAAACGGTGACTTAAGTTGGTGATCTTGGCCTCCATGGACTACAGTGACCATCTTAGCTGACTCGGTCCACACTTGCTTGTTCCTGTTCCTCCTGTTGGTCCTCTTCCTTGATTCACGTCTGGATTGATTTGGAATTTGTGTAGTCTTGTTCTTGAAGAAAAATGTCTCCTTCTTCCCTTTGACATAGAAACTGATCTTGGCAGCACTGGCGTAGATGATAGCTCCCGTGGTGTTCAAAAATGGCCTTCCTAAGATGATAGGTGCTCTCTCATCATTTCCGGTCTCTACCACTACGAAGTCTGCTGGGGCATATAAGGTACCAACTCGGACACAAAGGTTCCTCACTATTCCTCTTGGAAAAGTTATCGTCTGATCTGCAAACTGCAAACACATGGTTGTCTCTAATAAAGGATATGTAAAGAATTTTTCATAGAGTACCCTGGGTATAATGTTGACACTGGAGCCAAAGTCATAGAGTGCTTCTGGGAAGTCCACCATGCCGATGGAGATCGGGATGACGGGTCGTCCTGGATCGCCTCTCTTGACCGGCAGACGGTCAGTAGAAAATTCAGTGACGGGGTTACTCCAATTACCTGCATCAAGCATGTCTACAAGATTTGCAGATTCTAATCCTTCCGGTTGTGATGGTATACTGGGTTTAGTAGTAGGAACAGCAGCAGCTATTTGATTTAACTGAGATTCAATCATTTTATTAAAGCTAATTTGATTCTTGATGGCAGTAGAAAAATTATCCATTCTATTATTTATATTTTCTAGCATTCTATCATTAGATGCCAATTTCTTAGATAGGTTATCCATTAGCTTTCCTTGATTAGACACTAACTCTCTCAAAGGTGGAAAATTATTATTATTGTTGTAAGAATTGTTACCTTGATAATTACCTGAGTAGTTAGGCCTCTGTTGATTCCAACCTTGATTTTGTTGAGGACGGTTGTAGTAGTAGTTGTTGTTGTTGATGTAGTTCACATCCTCAAGCATCTCAGGGCAGTGGTTGCCTGAGTGTCCAGTGTCTCCATACTCCTCACAAGTCATGTGAGAGTCGTAGATGTGCATAACTTCTTTCTTGTCTCCAGCTCTATCGTCGAGCTTCTTCATGAGCAGGTCTAGCTTTGCAGACAGCATGTCTACCACTTTCAGCTGATGCATACCTCCACCTCTCTTGCGTGTCTGGGTCCTCTCTTCATTCCAGCTTTGATTGGACGCCATCTTCTCTACAAGAGCTGTGGCTTGTGGTATAGTAAGTGATAAGAATGCTCCTCCAGCTGCAGCATCCATGGTCTCTCGGGCACTGTTGCTGAGCCCATGATAAAACGTCTGCATCAATAGCCAACTCTCCATTCCATGATGGGGACATTCTAGGATGTAGTCTTGAAAGCGCTCCCATGCCTCTGGAACAGATTCATCATTTTGTTGCTGAAAACTTGTAATCTTCCCACGGAGAGCATTGGTCTTGCCCATGGGAAAGAACTTTGCTAGGATGTTTGTTGAGCAGAGTGCCCACGTAGTATTCTTCTCCTTTGTAGCGTAGAACCACTGCTTCGCTCTTCCTAACAGTGAGAATGGGAAGAGGCGAAGTAGTATAGCGTCTTTGGAAACTCCTGCTATGGTGAATGTGTTGCAAATCTCCAGGAAGTGTTGTAAATGAGCACTAGCATCTTCGTGTGCCTTCCCACAGAACTGGTTGGATTGCACCATGTTGATAAGTCCAGGCTTGAGCTCAAAGTTGCCATCGATCTCTGCAGCAGGTCCAGTGCGGATGTTGTCCGTAGTGGGAGCTGAGAACTCGCGGATTGATTTGTTCGCCATGGCTTCAAACTCTGAAGACAAGTTCCGGTGATCTTCTTGATTGGATGAAGCTTCTTGCTGAAGTGTTGATGATTTCTTTAGCTTGGCTCTCGTCTTCTTGAATAATGCTTCGGGATCGTCAACAAAATTCCCTGGAAGATGTCTTCTATTCATACATTCCCCTGCATAAGATAAAATAGAAAAATATCGGGGTAAAACTGTATGAGAGAATAGATAAGCTCAATCATATTAGTGATGCGAATGATTACTCTATATCTTTTATTCCATTTCTGATTGGTAATCAACATTCCCCGGCAACGGCGCCAAAAATGCTTGTTGGGTATTCTTAACATCATTACTAAAGGTAGACTAAGTTCTCTAAATCTAGCAACGGTGCCAAAAATGCCAAACCTATCCCTCACACCACTTAAGCCAAGTTGTCATCCCCAGCATGATATAAGAGACGCGGTATTGAAATATGCAATTGCTCTTCTAAATAAATAATGAATGGGATCTGCAAGCGCACAGATTAATACCGATGTAGCATTTTAACCGGGAAGTATTCCAGGTATCGTTATTTATATTTTTACCACTGGGAAGGGATTAGAAATCATCACTAATGATTACAGAATAGAATATGAGATTGAGAATCTATCATTGCATGTATAATTGAGAACATTATATCTAACTCATCATACAGGGATAAGTGTCACATAAAAGATATATGAAATAATAATAGTGACAAGGATAACTAATCTGATCTAGCCACATAATAAATATGATAAGCACCTCAATTAGATACTCTAGAAAGTCATTAGCATGGTATTAGAACGAACTACAAGAATATTCCCTAAGTTATTCTTAACTATATAGTCTAGCATATCATAGTTAGTGCAAGCATACTTAGCAATCATTGTGAGACAAGACTACGCCCATGCATAGTGATATTAGCAAGGAATATGAGAAACATAGCAATCACTCCCCTGTAATAATGTTGCTCTGCCAGCCCAATACACAAGAGGGGGACTATATAAGAATCAATGAAGCTGTCACTATCACGAACCACCCCACGATCTGGCATATTGGGTACAATCGCAGATAAATACGGTATAAGCACCACGCCTACACAATATCTATCATTTACCCATGGATCCGATGGATAAACGCTATACGATCCTAAGCATGTATATAGATCGTATCTAACTAAGCCAAGTACATAACTATGATAAACTAAGAACAATATAATCTTGAATATAAGCAAGTAGAGCAAAGTCATAAGCAATATATTGAAGTATAACAAAGTCATATTCATAATATTGAAGAACAAAGATAATTAGAAAGCAATTAGAAGCACAATTAGAGAATTACCAAGAATCCTCTTGACAGATCCGGAAACCAATCGAAGATTGACTCCTTCTAGTTCTAATCCTATGTAGCTATGCTAATCTAGATATCTAATTGATGTGGTGGCTCTAATCTTGATCAGAGGCTTCTTCTCCCTTGATGGAACAATGAATTAGGGTTGAGAGGCTCTCTCCTCCAGGGGCCAGGGGGTCTGGTTTTATAGTCCCTTCAAGTGAATATGGGCCCTTGGATCAAACCGACATAGATTGTATGGTTTAGATTCATCCTTTAGGTCGGTGGAGACTTCCCGCAAAGCAGAGTCCTGTTTGGACTCCAACAGGGGGCGGGCGCCCAGTAGGACAGGGCGGGCGCCCTGCCTCTGGCCCCGTTTCGCCTCCGCTTCGGTCTCGTGGCTTCTGGAGTCTTCTAGATGTAAGATAATTGCACAGCACGTTAATATCTTTACGTAATCCTGACATGTGGGCCTTTCTTCCATATTTCCTGATAACCCCCTGCAGAAATAGACAAACACCAAAACTCGTGGAATTCTGTCAGATAAAACCCTAAGTCTAGATCTTGATTTCATTTGGATCATTTTCTTTATTTATTTGATAATTAAATTTGATACTTAAGGACCGTCAACAGGCATCATCAAGAAAGAGGCTTGTCAACAAGGTAGCAAACAGGAAGCAAGATAAGAATATGTCTTGCAAGAACAAACCCCGCACTTGCTACACTTGTCGAGGAAAGGGACATCTAAGTATGGATTGTCCCATGGGTAACACTCACAAGCCCAACTCATCAATTGATTCAAATATGCTTAGGAGGCCCAAAAATGACACTTGTGCTAGAAAGGTGATTGGTTCACCAAGTGCTAGCACAAAGGCCATTTGGGTGCCTAAGTCTCTTGTGACTAACCATGATGGACCCAACATAGCTTGGGTACCAAATTGTGCTTGATGAGTGTTGTAGGTACTTAAAGGTGATATGATGCTTCGGGGTGCTTGAGCAAGTTAACTGAAAATATTCACTCAAGCTATCAACCAATTCATATTGTTTCTTCTTATATGGTTGACCCAAAGATAAATTAATGAAATTATTTCAAACTTCATATTCACCTTGGTAACTAGCACCTAATCCTTGCTAGCTAGCCATTTGACTTGTGTAGTCTCTGATAGTTCACAAGTATGTGTGTATTTGTGAATTATCAAGAGTGGCTAGAGTACTTCAAGTTAAATGAATCATTTGCCATATGATGCTTTTAATGGCTCTCTAGTAGAGCAAGATCTTGTTAATACTGTAGGTAATGAGGAATCATCTTATGAGGTAATCAAGAAAATTGCCACTGGTGATATCAGACTGAAGAAATCCAAGTAACAGTGATAAGGATATCCTCAAGCTGCTGCTGCACCTAATTCCGCTGACACCTTAGAGCAGTAGTGCCGCCCCTATATAGATAGCAGCAGGTGACATCAGTCCAAGACATGGATGAAGCCCACAACATGATGATAAACAAAGTCAAGATGAAGAGACCATCTCATCCATTATATCTCAAGAAGGGTGAAAATTTATGAGAAGAGGTTGTGCTTGGCTTAATTGAATAATTCACAAGTTTGAAGGTTACTCTTCACCTAAAGTGAGATGTTGCTGCTAGAGGTCATATTGATCAAAAACCTGAATTTGAATAAAATCAAGTTTGAGGTTGAATTGGATGAGTTATATTAGAAGAATTCACAAGATGACAAGTACTGATAAGAGGACTGAATGGAAATTGCATCTTGTGAGTATTCTCAACCAAATCCACCTCAAGATTGGACAAGAAGCAAAGAAGAATTGTGAAATATTAAATCTGTCCAGAAATTTGAAAATTTGAATTGGCTGCCTTCAAGCATGGATTTGGAAGTCCAAACACTGATGAATTGACCTGAAACATTATGAGAATGACACACATATCTGATACTTGTTGCTGTACAGTTTACATGAAGATTGGTTAAGAAGAAAATCAGTTTTGAGTTGAATTCTGTCAGCTTCAGCATTGCAGATTCAGACCATAGCAGTTTTGGTAGAAAATTATTTTGACTAATCCAATGGAGTCCAAATGAGATGAAATTTATACAGAAGTTAGAGGACTCATAGATGAAGGTCTCTACCAAATTTCATGCATATTGGGCTAGTGGTCTGAGAGATATGAATTCTTCTCTGAGGATGACAGAATCTGAAAACTGACTGTTTGGAATTGGATTGCAGTGTAACAAGATTCAGTTGGCTCTCAAGTTGGTCATGAAAGATTTATTAAAAATGAGCAGCATCAGTTTCGAAAAAGGAGTTTCATTGGAAGAAGAGAACTCATACAAGGATCCAAACAAGTTGCAATCAGATTACAAGTAGTAGCAAATAATTGCAATTAGTTGTTAGAAGAATTCAAATGCAGTCTGTCAGAAACAGCAGCTAAGATCAGTTGAAACTTGATGAAACTAGTTGGCTTCAGCAGTGACAAGTAGCAAAAATGAGTTACAATCAGATGGTACTAGCTGAAATCAATTGGAATCAACTGAAACTAGCTGAAACTAATTAAATTACAGCAGCCTGAAGGAGTTTGAAACCAGTTGGAATGCAGTGTAAACTTCTCCCTTAACCTCATGGTATTGATATGCATGAGTGTACTCTATGTACTCTTGTATGCACATATTAAGGGGGAGTTTAGACTATATCTTTTAAGACTATTGGTTTCTTTCAAGTGTATGTTGTGCAGTCCCACACAATGGAAAAAGGAAGATGGATGATTCCAATGGATTCTCTTAGTGTTTCACAACTATTCTAGGATCTTGGTTTTTATAAACCAAGTGCTCCCAGTTTAATGTTGAATGCCCCAATCCTTTAGTGGAACTGGATTTGAATGAGTTGGAGACAATAATTAAAAAATGGGCTTTCTTTTCTATTTCTTCTCTCTAGAGCTCATCAAGTGTTCATGAACCATTCCATTGATCACCTAGGATCTTGTCAACAAAGAGTGGTAACTCCTAGTTCACAATTTGCAAATTTCATGAATTTTACCTTTTGCTCTTTGTGGGTTGCCTTAGGTAAAGAAAGAACTAGGAACATAATTTCTATCTTGGATGATCATAAGAGCTCTAAGTCATGACATGTCATCAATTGAGAAATATATGGCCATCCAAATCACTGGATTCTCACTTATGATGGTCATATAAATAAAAATATATGTGGTGATCTATCTACCTTGGTGGTGGTATGTTTCCTTGGCAAAATTTCAATTGTTGCAAATTTATGATGCCTTGACCAAGATATAGGATGAACTCCTCTTGACTCTTAAACCGATTCAAATGCACTTTACAAGTAATTCAAGTACTTACTGCATATATTAAGGGGGAGCCCATTCTATGTCCTGTGTCTTTGAGACTAACCTTTTCTTCTAGTGAATTTGTGTAATCTCTTGGTGAGAATAAGTTTCTCATGCGTATGCTACATTAACTCAATCCAATTGGGTAAAGATATCTCTCACATTTACTTGGATTGCAATTTTATCTCTTAAGTAGCTACTCTCCATAATATAGCTTAAATTCCCTTATTTGGACTTAATTGACCAAAAGTGCATATGTCTTGCCTTCCACATATATATGTATGCACTATCAAAAAGAGGGAATTAGTATATGTTATGAGGTTTTGCAATTAGTGACTTACATGCCTTCTACATACAAAAGGTCACTAGTTGTGAAACTCCAGCTTGTGCAATTTGATGCTATCTCTTGTCTTGTGAGCATTACCTAGGTGACAATATGAGATACAAGAATCTATTTCAATTGGCATCAACTTGTGAAGACTCTTTTATTGGTGTCAAAATTGTGAAGACCACATTTCATTTGGTATTGGTGGATATTTTTTTAAATTTGGTATATCAAGAAATATATCTTCAATTAGTATCTCATAATGACATCAAGATCTAGCAATGGACTTTCAATCAAAATCAAGCACAAGTTTTGGTTATCTCCTTAAAGATGATGATGAAAAGAGATGGGCACATGAAATCTTTTTGCATAAAGAAATGCTAAGCCCATCAAAGCTCCAAATTCAACTCATGAAAATCATTATCATGGTGGAGATTCGAGGCTTAGAACAAAGGTATATTGCTCCATGAACTCTTGTATTACCTTTGTGCATCTAGGCCCTTACATGCTAGTGTGTGCATGTGTATGCAATATTTGAGCCACACCATGAGTTTGTTCTTATGGTCACGATTAGAGAATGATTTAGATATTTGGTTGATACCTCTGTGGTGATAAAGTGAGTTTGTCTCATGTTAGAACTATCATCTAAGTGAGGTATGAGCTAAATATACTAACTTCTCAAGAATCTTGACTTAAAGTGTTGCATACTTTGTTTGGTAGAAAACTCAGGAGAGAAATCCTATATGCTGAATTTTTACCTACCTCTTGCCCTCACTTGTCTGCCATTATTTCTTCCTCTGGGTGGATAGATCCTTTTTGGAGATTAATGCCAAAGGGGGAGAAATATTGGGGGAGAGTGTAAGGGAGGAGAGATTGATATGCGGATTTAAAGGGGGTAAAAGAGAGGCATATAAGATTTTTTCAATTTTTGTGTGGAGTGTGCAAAGATAGTTTAAATTGATGCTCTTGATAAGGAAAAATTTATGCTAGTGTGTGATATTCATGCCTTGAATGATGTATTGTTTTTGTTTTCTCTGAAGTGCATGAACTGTCATGAGCATCACGTTTATCTTGATGACACCTTGCACCCCACGAATGCTAAGATATAGAAGAGTTTCCACACCTTTTCTTAAATAAGTGCATTTGGCATGTGAGGCCAAAATTTGAATTCCATTCAATGCACACATTTAGGGGGGAGTTCACTATATCAGAGGATTCAAAATCTTATTATTTATCAATCTCTTGTAAGCTTTACTTGTGTTGTCATCAATCACCAAAAAGGGCGAGATTGTAAGTGCATCTAGCCTTTTAGTGGGTTTTGGTGAATTGAATGACAACACAATTAAAGGTCTAACATCTAGCCCTTTAGTGGGTTTTGGTGAATTGAATGACAACACAATTAAAGGTCTAACAAGTTTGATAAGTGTATCAAAGGGTCAACAAGAAAGCAAACTTGATGGTATTTCACACAATGTTCAAATGAAGACCAAAGTTGTGTGTTGGTGTAAACTGAAGCTTGATTGGTATCAACACTCATACCAAGAAGATATTCAAGCAAGAATCACAATATTGAAGAAACAGTTTTTCAATGGATGCTTAACATGATGTGACTTGAGTATGGCTTGATAGAGTGAAGATAGCAAGGAAAAGGCTTCGAGGGACTAAGCGAAGTTTAAGGTCAAGCAATGGCTTGTAGACCGAGGTACCATGGCTAAGGTGAAGAAGAGAGTACTTGCATTGAGTCGAGGTACTAATTAAGCTATGAGGAGTCATATTGTGTTGAGGATCAAATCTTTTATCAAAGTGACTTGAAGTCATGGATTGAACTCATATATGTTGAAATGATTCAAGTCACATGCTCAAGCTATATTTACTCAAAGAAGAGGAGACAAAGTTAATTGCATCCTTGATGAAGTGATATTGAGAAGAAGTGGCATATGAAGACATTGAAGACTCAAGTGGTTAAAATGGTTATATACTTTTGACCTTGAGTTTAGGATTTGCCGCACTATAAACAGGGATGCAAATTTAGTTGGTTTGAGGAAGATAGAGTGCTCAAGTATTAAAACTAAATCAAAAGAGAGACAATCTAACACTTGCACGCACGAACATCTAGGAAATTTCTTCTCTGCCAGGGTGACCCGGTAGTACCACCCCTCAGGGCCGGTGGTACCGGCAGTGCCAGCCCTTTCTCCTGAATTTTGTGAGAAAATGAACTACCGGTAGTACCGGGCTCGGGCCGGTGGTACCGGCCAGCACCAGTAGTACCGGTGTGAAACCCGGCAGGCCAAATCTGCACTGACTTTGGTTGCGGAGACTTGAACTGCCGGTGGTACCGGCCTTCTACCGGTGGTACCGGCAATGGTCGGTAGTACCGACAAAAGCCCGGTGGTACCGGTAGGCTTATTTCTCGCAAATCATAGAGACTTCTTACCGTTAGATCTGAGGTAGCCGGTGGTACCGGTGGTTGCGCCGGTAGTACCGGCAGTTGTTCTGAACACATGTATATATAGCTTTCCCCTCATTCTAACCGTTGGCTTACTCTTCCGCTCGACCAAACCTTCAGCCAAGGCACCTCTCTAGCTCCCAAAAGCCCCTTTCTTGTATCCCCTTTGCTCCTAACTTCAAATCTTGCAAGGGATTGAGGGAGAGAAGGATTCTTGGTGAGAGAAACATCAAAGCAAAGCTTGAGCACTTGATTTCTTCGTCAAGCCGGTTGGATTTGTGTTTGTTACTCTTGGAGCAAGGCTCCTAGCCGGCTAGGCGTTGCCCATAGAGCTTCCTACTCATGTGGTAGCCTCGGGAGGTTTGTAATCACTCAAATCATCTAGTGAAATCACCCCTCATCTCAAGGGATTGCTCTCTTGACTTGAGAACGAGGATAGGGTTGAAAGAGACCCGAAAAGCCTGTGTGGCTTCCTCAACAACGTGGACATAGGCAAGCCTTGGTGGCGAGCAGAACCACAGGATAAATATCTTGTCTTTCTGTGGAGGTAGCTTCGACTACCCTTTTTCTTGTGTTCTTTATGTTCTTCCTATCTACCCTGTTCATAGGTGAACAAGGGCCGATCTATGTTTTGGAGAAGAACCAAGGCAAGGGAACTTCAACATCATCCTCTACTACATCTAGGAGAGTGGGGTAACTCTCAGATCTGGAATCAAAACTCAAAATACTCTGATTTCGTAGCTCTCTTAGGGTGTCGGTAGTACCAACAGTTGCGTCGGTAGTATTGGCTGTCTTACACCAGTAGTACTGGCCCAAACTGTTGGTGGTACCGACAGGCATTTAATTTCCGCAACTTGAGTTTTGAGTTTCAGGTTTTTTCAGATACGCCTATTCACCCCCCTCTAGGCGACATCAGGGTCCTTACACGTTCGGATCTGTCATACCGATCATAACCATTGCATTCAGAGCAATCCCTAACAGTAGGCAACTTGATGCTCTGTTCCCAGCAATGGATAAAGAACGGGCAGTTCCAGTGATCTTTGTGCCGATTCCACTCCTGTCGGCGTCATTCTTCTTCCCGACGATAATCCTCCTGCTGGCGCCGATACCGATCTTCACGTTGCTGCCAAGTCTCCCGATGCCTTCTATGAGTTATCACAATGCCAGATCGAGGAGGCCTTCCTGAGCTATTTCCTTCCTAGATAAAACCCTTTCCTTTAGCATCGGCAGCAGTAACTTGATGTTGGGGATCCACCGATGCACTTCTTTTAGCTGCTTCTGACATCAAGACCTTAGTCTTTCCCTTAGCATCCAACATATTCGGTGGGAAAGGATGTTGATCGATCTTCATCGGCTTCTGAGCTTTGGAATTGTCAAACTTGATTCTCCCAGATTCTATAGCCGATTGCAGTTGTTGCCTGAAAACCTTGCACTCATTGGTGCTGTGAGAGGTTGCATTGTGCCACTTGCAATATTTCATCTTCTTTAATTCTTCAGCCGATGGAATCACATGATTAGGCGACAATTTGATTTGCCCTTCCTGAAGTAGAAAGTCAAATATCCTATCGGCCTTAGTAATGTCAAATGCAAACTTTTCTAGCTCCTTATGCCCAAAAGGGCAAGACATCGACTTTTTGTTCTTCACCCATTCTGCTAAGCTGATGACTGGCTCCTCATCAGAATCCGAGCTTGCTGCTTCATCTACAAATGATACCTTTTTGTTCCATGCTCTCTTGGGTTCAAAAGGCTTAATATCTTGGTCAGAAATCCTTTGCACCAAGTGACTCAGACTTTCGAACTCTTGAGAAGCGTACTTGTCTCTGATATGTGGCAATAGCCCCTGAAAAGCCAAATGGGCAAGCTGCCGATCATCTAGAACCAGGCTATAACATTTATTCTTGACTTCCCGCAACCTCTGCACAAAGCTTTCAACCGATTCATCATTGCGTTGTTTCAATCTGACCAAATCGGTAATCTTCTTCTCATGGACTCCAGAAAAGAAGTATTTGTGGAATTGCTTCTCTAGATCGGCCCAAGTGATCACTGAGTTGGGAGGTAATGAAATAAACCATGTAAAAGCCGATGCAGACAAGGATGATGAAAATAGACGAACCCTCGATTCATCTCTGTTAGCAGCTTCCCCACATTGAATGATGAACCTATTGACATGCTCCATAGTTGATGTATCAATCTGCCCAGAAAATTTAGTGAAATCTGGTACATTGTACCGTGTGGAATTAAATCATATGCAGGAGGATACGGTGTCCGATAAGAGTAAGTGTTGACTTTGGGTTTTATCCCAAATTGGTCTCTCATCACTTCAGCTATCTTATCGGCCCAATAAGCATCGGCATCTTGCCGATGAGGCGGTTGTGGATCTGGCGCCTGCTGATATGTTTCCACATGTCGTTGAGGTGCACGATCTGCATGGAACATTGGGTTAACCATCTGACCACCAGTCTGTTGACCCAGATTCATCGGCTGGTTGGCCAACCCTTGATTCTGAAACCCAGGTTGAATTTGACCTTGTTGAAACCCTAGAGCCTGATAATTCTGCTGAGGCATCTGTGGAAAGACTAGCTACCCCATCCATCCACTGTTAGCATTCATCAGCACAAACCCTGCCGATGGCTGGAAATTGGGCATCATCATGGAATTGACATACCCTGGTTGTGTCATAAACCTCTGCTGCGTCGGCATTGAGTCTGCCGATGCGTTAGGCATTTGGAACATTGGAGATTGAGAATTCCTAGTGTACGGTCTGGCAGTAGTAGTCGTGGTATACTGGGGACTCTGATTCATCGGCAGATTTGGAGGTGCCGATGCCATAGGAGCCTTGTCTTTCAAGTCAGCCACTTGAGATGTTCCAGGAGTTTTCAACATCATCTCAGGGGGCATACCGTAACCCCACCAATTAGGAGGAATAGATCCCGACATTGCTGATGCCAATAGATCTGAGGCAAGCTTGATTTGCTCATCTGATGTTGATGGATTGGTTGTCATCGGCGTAGATTGCACATTAGTAAGTCCTAATGTGCTTGGAGGAACAGTAGTTTTTGTACCTGCAGCGGCTGTAGTAGCCGATGGAGCGGTGACCAGTGGTGATCCTAGCTGATGATAGGCAAGACCCACATAATTTGGTGGCAATTGTCCTTCCTTGAAAGTTCTGGCAACAGCATTGAAAATCATGTTGGACAGCACACCAGCTTGATTGATCAAGGCACGGTTAATAGCATTGTCAACCATGTCTTGAAGTTTACCAGGATTGGCTTCAAAAGTAATCTGCCGAGGTGCCGGCAATGCTTCCTTCTGGATCACCTCGCCACTCCTGTTGATGCTGAAGGATTTCAAACATTGATGCTTGTAGTCCTCCATGGCTTTTGCAATAGCTTGCTTTTGCTCATCTCTGAGATTGGCTTCCGTCACAGGGATGACGTTCTCCAGATCGAACTCGGTATTGGCCATGTCGATCTTGATCTTGAATCTTGTCCCACCAGGTGTGCCAAAAGATGTGTTGATGCAAAACTGATCTGCAAACACAAAGGGCTAATACCCGATTTAAACGTTAAGGCGTGCCAGCCGATTTGACCTTTCAATCGACAAAGGTGGTAACTCGACCACTTTGGTCCCCACAACAGCGATGCGCCCGGATGTCACGGCCAAGAGGTGATCACGCGGAACTTGAGAACGCGCCGAGCTTAAGTCGACGAATTCCTAAGAACTCGTAATAAAAAGAAAATATGGCGAAGTCGTTGAAAAAGTAGATGCTAGAATATGAGTAAAAACTTGTGTTTGATTGATTGATAGATTGTTCATTACAAGGCCCTAGGGTCCACATTTATACCCTGCTCAAAGAGCTACAATCAGACACGACCAGGACTCAAATTCCAAATTAAATGGAATCCGTATAGAAAACAAATCTAAATAACTAAGGAAAACATAAAACTATCCCCTTGTAACCGACCGGGACACCGCCACAAATCAATCGGCAATCTCCACGCTTTCCTTCAGAGTCATCGGCAGACCTACTGTTATGGCCATCGGCAAACACTAATACTGATCATCGGCACGAACACGTCACCACCTCTAGACTTAGTCACATTCAATTGTCTCATCATCGGCAACCATCCTCATCGGCAACTTCTCTGCAGACTAGTTACCATTGCTTCATCTGCCGATCTATACTTTACTGATCCCCAGGTACATGTCCAAAAACAGTGTCAACACCTATAAGCTCTAATTCTGTAATAGAACCGCCCAAATTATAAGAGATTAAGCCTAATAGTGACCATTTGCATAGTCGAACCATCGAGCTTAAACCCATATAATCCTGGTAGTCCGTGAAATCTCGAAGGATTTCATACCACAAATCGTACATACAGCCAAGATCGTAATAAGTTTAGCAGTCACTATTCACAGTTACATCCAGTTTACAACATTCATAAAATACATCGGAGTTCTTCAAATTATTACAAACCAAGTTCTCAAGTAGCGGAAGCTTCATAGTTTGAAAATAACACACACATACTTAGTCTGATACAGTGCCATAGTTCAGTCATTCCCACAAAAGCAAAAGAAGAGGTAGAGTGACCATCGGTCCATCGCCCTTGACCTAGTCATCGCCCATTGCTGGGTACAAGCAGAGGATGCAATAACCATAGTACATTTGACCATCTGCAAAACAACATGGGAGTAGAACCCTGAGTATGAGAATGTACTCAGCTAGACTTACCCATCATAAACCAAAAATAAAGACTTATTCAAGGATCATGAAGGCTATATGGTGGGGGTAGCTGATGACTTTTTGCATAAAAGCACTATTCTATTAAACATATCCTAAAGGAATTCTTCTTCTTTTAATTAGCTCAAGTTGAAAGTATCATTACCTATTATCTAGGTTTGCTCCTGCACTATGGCAAACAAATATAATAATATGATGGTTGTTGACACTTGCTAACACCACTTGAATACTAGGTTGTCATCTCCAGCATGGCACTAGAGTGTACTATGGTATTTATACGCACACAGATAATCCGCAAGCGCACGGATACCGTTGAAGCTTTTACCTGGTTAAAGGTTTTATCGTATCCACAGGGAAACGGGAGAACCAACTACGCTCTAACTTAACCAAGATAAGTAAATAGGAAAGATGGTAGATGGTAGCACAATATTAAAGGTAAGATAACAGTGAGTGATAATATGGGAATAGAGAGTAGAGCAATCTAGTATATGGGCGATGGTAGCAGAATAGAGAGGATAACTATGGTTTGTCTACTTCAAAGGGATATTTCTATGTCTGGGACGAACCACGTGATAAGATTACACCACAAAGGATGCTTATCCATAGGCCGATAAACCCTACCCGTCCTGCTAACGAGAGGTGGACTACAGAGAACCAACGTAACTGTCACCTACGCGGCCTACCACACGATCCAGCTAGACAGGGGATATCCACAAGTAATCTAGGTCTAAGCACCACGCTTACACCTATACTACAACTCTAACCTATAGCGTCCTATAGATTAGAAGTACTCAAAAGAGTTGTGAACCAGAACATACATGATTAGTAATTGCATAATGAATTAGAAGTAGATTACCAGAGTCATCCCATGAGCAAGCTTGATTAGAGCTTGATCATGACGAAGTACAACCGGAGGAAGAACCGACAGGCCGGCCTCTCCTCTAATCCTCCCACGCTCTCCATCTTGCTACAAGCTAGATCTACTCTAGTTTAGAGAAGAGAGGAGAGCTCTCATCTCTAAACCCTAGCTTTTGCTCTGTCTATGAATAATGAATAATGATCAAGGGGTGCCTCCTCCAGGGGCCAGGCGGTCTGGTTATATAGTCCTCTCAAGGGAATATGGGACGTTGGATCAAAGCGACATAGATTGAACGGTTATTCTTGATCCTTTAGGTCGGTGGAGATCTCCCGAGAAACAAAGTCCTGTTTGGACTCCAACAGATGGCGGGCGCCCAGGGAAACAGGGCGGGCGCCCTGCCTCTGGCCCCTCTCGGCCTCCGCTTCCTTGCCATGGCTTCTGGAGTCTTCTAGATGTAAGATAATTGCGCGGCACGTTAATATCTCTATGTAATCCCGACGTGTGGGCCTTTCTTCCTTATTTCCTGATAACCCCCTGCAGAAATAGACAAACACCAAAACTCGTGGAATTCTGTCAAATAAAACCCTAAGTCTAGATGTTGATTTCATTTGGATCCTTTTCTTTGTTTATTTTATAATTAAATTTGATACTTAAGGACCGTCAACAAACTCCCCCAAGCTTACCTCTTGCTCGTCCCTGAGCAAGGATAGACTCAGCAATGGATCAGAAGTTGTTGCAATATCTTTAAAATTTGACGGTACACATGCTTTTAAATAAGATCTCATCTCTGAGTTAGAGTAAACTGTCAAGAACTAAAACTTACTTTACCTTTCACCATGGGACTTGTAACCGCCACTTCAGTCTTGAGTAGTTAAAAGATAGAACAGTCTAGCCAAGTGCCATGTCTCTTATTGTTGATCAGCTATAGCTCTAGAGTTTTTGTAGATTTTCAAATAAAACTCAGAGATTCCTTGTATGACTCTCTAAATCTCTCTTTTGTGGTATTTCTGGATCCTTACCAAGGCAGTGATGGTATATGCCTTCTCTCAAGATATGTGGTATTTGTGGTATAAGGCATAGTGACATTGCCTTCTCTCTCACCCTACTCTAATAAGGCTTTAATATCTGGAGCTCATAGGTGGGAGATAAAGTATACATACTTACAAGACATTTATTGTATAGTCAAACCATGGATCGAAAGAAACAAATCAATAAGCCAAATCAAGATGTGCATATGTGGCGAATGAATGGTGTATGGTGATGATGGTGATAACAATGGTGAAAGTCTAATTCTACTTTTGCTCTTTTGAGGGGGTACATACCTGTTGATATTTGGTAACGCAATAAGGAAACGATCCGCAAGCACACGGATATCGGAGAGCATTTCACCCAGGAGGTTATCCAGAGTTATCGTATTTATATTTTTACCACTGGGAGAAAGGGTGCATCTGACTAACCAAATCTATTGCTACTATCCCTTTAGGCACAAAGAATGTCTTTCGATGTGAGTGATAAATAGAGAAGACTGCAACCGTAGTCTCCTTCTAACCTTGGTAAGGATGATCTACTGCTCTAATGGGGAGGCTAACAGAATCTAGACACCACAAAGGATGTTCAACCCGCACCTATAAACCCTATCCTTCCTGCTAACGAGATGTGATCTGCAAAGGTAATTCGGAATTGTCACGTTCCTCACTACTACCACGGTCCAGCTAGTCAGGGAATATCTATGAGTACCCCAGCCTAAACACCACGTTTACGCCAGCAATGATTACTCTAAACTCTACGCGAAGAGATTAAAGTAAACTCATAAACCATAAGAACAATAAAACAAGAACTTACTAGAATTTAGAAGTCGAATTACTGAAGAATCCTAGGAGCAAGCTTTGGGTAAGGAGAACTTGATCCCGCAGGTACAAGCTTGGAGTAGACACCGACAGGCCGGGCTTCCTCCAATCTACACCTCAGAAACTAGAAGATCTATTTCTACCTTACATTGGTTGCTAAGCCTAAAAAGAAATATTAATTAGAGAAGAGGTTTTCCTTCAAGGGCACCCCTCAGTCTCTATGATAATTTCTTCATGTCTTCTCCAGAGGCCAGGGGGGTCTCCTTATATAGTCCTCCCCTTCTAGGCATTTTTGGGTCGATAGGCGAGGTGGTACTATGTTTTTCTTGATCCAATAGGTCGGTGGAACATCCCGAGCGAAGAGAGTCCTATTTGGCATCCAACAGGGGGCGGGCGCCCAGGTCCTCAGGGCGGGCGCCCTGGGCCTGGCCCCGTTTCGCCTCCGCTTCGGTCTCGTGGCTTCTGGAGTCTTCTAGATGGTAGAAAATTGTGCGGTGCGTTGATATCTCTATGTAATCCTGACATGTGGGCCTTTCTTCCTTATTTCCTGATAACCCCCTGCAGAAATAGACAAGCACCAAAACTCGTGGAATTCTGTCAGATAAAACCCTAAGTCTAGATGTTGATTTCATTTAGATCCTTTTCTTTGTTTATTGGATAATTAAATTTGATACTTAAGGACCGTCAACAATACCTTCCTTGCTTTTTGAAACTTTATGAGGAGAATGAGATGCTTTTCTTTTTCTTTCCTCTCAGGTGGGTATCTTGTAACCCTAATTCTACTGTCGAACACTTGTCCATTTTTACCTCTCGTCTCACTTTTTCTTTCTTTCGAGGTTCCGGGCACTTGCCCCTTTTTATTTCCTCGTTTATTTTTTTCTTTTCTCCTCTTTTCTCTTTTTTTTCAGAGCACTCATCTCTTGAGATAATATAGCAAGTGGTAGTAGTAAGATAACTTGAGCATTTATTTCACAAGGGAAAACAGAAATATTTTTGGCTATTCTCTCCCGGATTAGGAGTAGAATATTTTTGGGTGGTTCTGGAGATGGACATGGATGGATATATGTGGATGGTACTTCCGGAGTAGAAGTAGCATATATGAGTGAACATGCAAGTGAATCTTGATTTAACCACATGACAAGCTTCTAAGGGTCTACACAGCTTGACCACACTCAATGCTCATAAGCAGTAAATAGTAAATGTGTGGCTCAAAGTCTAGCAAGCATGTATATATGGCTGTGGTAGGAATTTAAACTCTCAACATACACGAACTCATCATGCAATATTTTAAAGATTTTTCAAATATAAAATTCTCTAGAACTCTAGCATCTCTAGGAACAGATAAACAGCAGCTCAACCTTCCCATATCATATCCGTTAACAACTTAGATTTCAGATCAAGTTTTCATCCCACAAGTTTAGATCTAGAGCAAGCTTTAAATTATAACAGTTATGTCTAAACTTGAGAGAGAACTTCAAATTTGCAAATTAGGCAGAGCAACTATTCATCATATCCATGCTAGAGTTTTATTATTATGATTCAGATTAGCATAGCCACTTTATTTATTTATTAAACACGCTAAGCAAAAGAGATATATATATATATAAGCACAAAATTTTTATTTGGTTTTTCATAGTTCATGTATTTTAATATTCTAACATAATATAAGTATAAAGATAGGTAGAAATACTTAGCGAGATAAATAGGGGTGCTCTTCCCCCAAGCTGAATTTTGACGTAATTTCTCTTGATGTAGCTAGCAGATGGCAGAGGTGTATTTGAAAGTCAGCAGTATTCTGACAGCGATTAGAATGTCATCCGTCTGCTAGTCTTCTTGATTCTTAAATTCTGTGGAGCTCAAATAGACAACAAAGCTTGTGGAACTAATTAAGTGTTAGCATAAATATCTAGCCTTCATCATGTTGAGCTTCCTCAATAAATATTACTCCCTGTTTTTATATTTTTATTTTATAAAGCAGAAAAGAAATATTTATTTTATTTTTATGCCACCACAGTGAAGGTACTTATTGGTTTTATATGCCACTCGTATACTCACATGGGGCTTAGTATTTTTTAACATTTTTATTTTGTTTTCAAGATAGCATGATTAACTAATAATCTATTCAAGGAAAGTAAATATTTAAAGGGAAAAGGGAATGCAGAAAGGATAAATATGGATAACTACCGATCTTACCTTTCGGCGAGGGTTCAATGTTTTAAGTCTTCTTAAAAAGACTTCTCACCGTGTTCATTCTTCATTCAATGTTTTAAGTCTTCTTAACAAGACTTCTCACCGTGTTCATTCTTCAGGTGCGTCATTTGATTCAGGTGCGGACCTTGATGTCTGCACCTCTTCGTTTGCCTAGCAGTTCGAAGTGCGGCGTTGGCAGTATCCTGCTCAGTGTGTTTGTGCTCGTAGATCCAGGTCCTTCACTTGGTAGAGTCTATGAATTATAAAACTCCTCCATGTTTTGCTCGAAGTGTACCTGCTCATAGAGACAAGGCAGAGATCAAGTGCATGGGTCCTATTGGTCGAAAACACCAACAGAACCTAAAGTGTATTTGTTCTTCTCTAACCCTAAGCATAGTGAGCAAGACAAAGTTGATGGATGAAAAGTTCATGAGTGTAGCACTTATAACATTTGTCAGATCAGATCACTCAACCTTATGGAAAGATAATCTATCTATATATATGTCTTTTTCTTTATATCTCTCAATGATTGAATGTGTAACATTTTAGCTCATATGATTAGGAGTGTGGGATCATGGAGGTAGTACTAAGAACAAGGATTAAAGGACTAAACATGTTGACTCAGTTGGGTTGGTTAATCTAGAGTTGTAAATCATACATGTTTGTCTCTTTTATTTATATGAATGCCAGAACCAAGGAGAAGCTCATAAAAGTGATAGTCAAGTACCTTAAGATGTTACCTTGCTTGAAGAGTGACGGTACAGTATCACCTTGTGGAAGCTTTCCTTTCTTAGCGGTTGTGCATCGTATTTGTGGCACCCTCCATGGATCATTTCTCTATGATGAATGAGCTATGTCCTTCTTGTGCAAATTGTTAAACTTCATGTGTCACTCTCTTCGTCTCTGATGTGAGTTTATCTCAGGACTTCCCAAATCGATATTGAAAGTTTTTCTACAGGGGTTAGTCCGACAAAAATATACCAATGTCTACACAAGCAGTTTTTAGTTCAATAACCGAACTAGACTCCATGTCTAATCAGATTAAGGAAGGCTGTTTAACCTAAGCACCATGCTTAATTTAAAAGCCAATATAAGTATGTGCAGTAGTTCCAAACTAACACTTACTAGTAAATAGACAAAGGTAACATGACAGCATTTATAGAGATCTACTCAAGTGGAGATGAAGTAGTGTGATTAGTATTTAACAAATTGAGCATGTCTTAAAGGTAGGGACAACCAACATAGCAACATGGCAAAGGATGTTTTTATGTAAAGTACTCCCCCAAGCTTGAATTTTGTAGAATTCAAGTTTGGATGAATTTAATTCAGTGTTGCATGATGATTGGTTGGACATACCTTGTACTTGCTTGTCATTCATCTGATCTTCTTGTTCCAATCCTGGAAAGGTTAGTGACAAGATTACCCGAAGGAATATTTTTACAATTATCCTTATATGCTCAATACACAAGGTAATGTTGCAAATAATTAAAAGCTCATGTTATGATCTGATCAGTGCTTATTTTAGGACACCAAGCTTGTCCTTGGGAAACTATCAATTTATGTCGGCGAAGTGGTTTCCTTTCCAACGCTGACCTAAACCAAGATCAACTCAACGAGATCTGCAATATTTATTATAGACATATGCATCGACAACCGCACTTTTAAAGTTTTTATAAATAGAAAGGAACAGGGGGTTGAAGATCTCAAATGTGGTGATGTTGGAGAGACCAATAGATTGGGAAGATGTTGCATATGAGCATGGAGTGAATGAAGTGACTATGAAATAAATTCCATGCTCATTAATGTTATCTTCATCTCCAATCTGAATGTTCAGAGTTTCTCTTGGATTGGTCTCACTTATGTCTTCTTCTATAGTTGGATGAATCCCATCTTCAAAGGGAGTCAAGAACTCACCATTTGAGATTGAACCAAAGTCAGAATTCATTAAGGCTTCTTCCTTATCCATCCATTCTACACATTCTAGCCATTTAGAACTTGTGATCAGAAAAGGGGGGTGTTAGAATTTTCAATATGGCTTAGCTCTCCTTCACTTGATATGTCATCCTTGACTTCTTCATAACAGGAACTAGGACATTCTCTAAGAGAACCATTATTGCGAGGATTTGAATCATCCCTGCTTGAAGGTCTCTTATGGAACCAAAAGTCTAAACCATGAGCATGTGAAAGATTTAAGGTTGGAATTCCTTCCTCCCTTGGAGAATTTGGGGTATTGATGGTTTAGGATCGATAGCTAAAGTTTGGAATTGAAGTGGTTGTGATCTGGCTATCGAAACTTCTTCTTCTTGTCTAGGAACTGGTTGTGTCTCTTTCTCAGGGATATAAAAGCTAGGAGACTTTCCGCACATTAAATCAATCAAATTCCAAGCTTCACTAGCAGGAAGGTGATAGAAGGATCCTCTAGAGGCTGTATTCAAGGTTTGCTTATTTTCCCCACTAAGGCCCTCAAAAAAGTGAATTAGAAGAACTTCTTCTGGAATAGAAAGCTTTGGGCCAGTGAGAGTAAGGTTAATAAAGCGGTCCCATGATTTCCTAAGAGATTCTTCTTCCAGTTATCTAAAAGAAATAATCTTACGCCGAAGTTCCGCCACTTAGGAGATTGGAAAATATTTAAGAAGAAACTATCATATTTAACTCCTTCCAATCTCCATGAACACTCCCTACTTTGAGTTTATACCAATGTCTAGCTTTTCCTGTTAAAGAGAATGGAAAGAGCTTCCATTTAAGGGTCTCATCGGACATGCCTTCTATGCGAAGGAGGTCACAGACTCGATAAACTCTCTTAGGTGTGTGTATGGGTTTTCCTCACCTTCTCCTGAGAAAGGTTGTTTTTGAACAAATTCTATGTATTCGTGGTCTATCTCAAAACTAGATGCTATGATAGGCTTTGAAGATTTTGGTGGTTCGAGATGTGTGCCCGTAGGTCTATGAAATTCGTAGATAGACATGTTTGAATTCATGATAGACCAGAGATCAAGGATTAGATAAGAGGAAAGAATAGCAGAGACAAGTAAAAGATAAAAGGAAAAATATATATATAATTTTTTTTTTATTATTTTTTTAGAAAATGATTAAGCAAGTTCGTAGTCAACTCAGCAACCGTCTCCCCGGCAACGGCGCCAAAAATGCTTGTTGACACTTGCTAACACCACTTGAATACTAGGTTGTCATCCCCAGCATGGCACTAGAGTGTACTATGGTATTTATACGCACACAGATAATCCGCAAGCGCACGGATACCGTTGAAGCTTTTACCCGGTTAAAGGTTTTATCGTATCCACAGGGAAACGGGAGAACCAACTACGCTCTAACTTAACCAAGATAAGTAAATAGGTGTAAATAGGAAAGATGGTAGAATCGAATAAGAACAATATTAAAGGTAAGATAATAGTGAGTGATAATATAGGAATAGAGAGTAGAGCAATCTAGTATATGGGCGATGGTAGCAGAATAGAGAGGATAACTATGGTTTCTCTACTTCAAAGGGTTATGTCTATGTCTGGGACGAACCACGTGATAAGATTACACCACAAAGGATGCTTATCCATAGGCCGATAAACCCTACCCGTCCTGCTAACGAGAGATGGACTACAGAGGACCAACGTAACTGTCACCTACGTGGCCTACCACACGATCCAGCTAGACAGGGGATATCCACAAGTAATCTAGGTCTAAGCACCACGCTTACACCTATACTACAACTCTAACCTATAGCGTCCTATAGATTAGAAGTACTCAAAAGAGTTGTGAACCAGAACATACATGATTAGTAATTGCATAATGAATTAGAAGTAGATTACCAGAGTCATCCCATGAGCAAGCTTGATTAGAGCTTGATCTTGACGAAGTACAACCGGAGGAAGAACCGACAGGCCGGCCTCTCCTCTAATCCTCCCTCGCTCTCCATCTTGCTACTATCTAGATCTACTCTAGTTTAGAGAAGAGAGGAGAGCTCTCATCTCTAAACCCTAGCTTTTGCTCTGTCTATGAATAATGAATAATGATCAAGGGGTGCCTCCTCCAGGGGCCAGGGGGTCTGGTTATATAGTCCCCTCAAGTGAATATGGGCCGTTGGATCAAACCGACATAGATTGAACGGTTATTCATGATCCTTTAGGTCGGTGCAGATCTCCCGAGAAATAGAGTCCTGTTTGGACTCCAACAGAGGGCGGGCGCCCTGCCTCTGGCCCCTCTCGGCCTCCGCTTCCTTCCCGTTGCTTCTGGAGTCTTCTAGATGTAAGATAATTGCGCGGCACGTTAATATCTCTATGTAATCCCGACGTGTGGGCCTTTCTTTCGTATTTCCTGATAACCCCCTGTAGAAATAGACAAACACCAAAACTCGTGGAATTCTGTCAAATAAAACTCTAAGTCTAGATGTTGATTTCATTTGGATCCTTTTCTTTGTTTATTTGATAATTAAATTTGATGCTTAAGGACCGTCAACAATGGTACCTCATCATAGAATTCATGCAATTATTCATCATATAACCCAGGTGTTCCATAGTCCTTACTACGAGGACGAAGCTCATGTCAAGTGCTCACTGTCCAGGAGCGATGGCGACTCGAAACGATTTCTAACCAGCTGGCGAGTTGTTCCCCGCACAAACCACACTCACTGATCAAATGAGCTACAGATCACCGTGTTGCACTATCCAGGACCAATTCCCGGGTTCGACAGGCACCGCCCGTACCCGAGGACCGTTCCGGCGACTGAGGTATCCAAGGTATACCAAGGTTGCGCGTCACGCCCTCGTCATTCTCCTCAATCATCACCAATACAGCGCGTACATCGGGCCGATTCCCGGCCCGGATAGTGCTCAGGCTTCGCGGTTGGAACGACTTATCCTTCCAGCTAAATGTGGGGCATGCGTTCAACATGACAAGCGGGCCGTCAACGATCGGTCCTTAATCGACACAGGCAGGGGCACTATGGTCAACCCACCATAAGACCCTGCCCGGTCTCAAATTCCATTCCATACTTGGTTATTCTTTCCCAAAGCAATCACCGCTTAGTCAAGGAGGTATCCACCTATATCTCGCAGGTGACAGGAAATCACCCGACTTCTACCGGACTAAGCAGGCTAAGCATAGACTCCGTGCCTATCTACATATGACAAGGTGGATAAACGAGTAGTGATAACAAGGAGTACATATGCATCAACGGTATCAAGCAATTCCTACCACTTAAATGCAACATAGTAGAACAAGCATAATATATTATTTAAGTTAGCGAGAATAGGGAGACTTAGAATGCTCCGGGGCTTGCCTTTCTCGAACGTGCTCGGCTTATGATCCGGGCACTCTTGCAGCTCTTCTCCGGGTTCTGACACTCCCAGAGGTTCCTGCTGCTGTGCTTCTTCCTGCTCCTCGGGTCTCACCTCGTTCTCGTGCGAGCCTGTATGATGCATATGTGCTCATGAGTGGAGTGCGAGATGCCCGGGTGAATGCTTGTATGAGAGGGTACCAAATGACCATGACATGATGTATAGATGATTTAATTGGTCATGCTTTTTACAAGGTAGTCAACATCATCCAAGAACACGCAATTACACTAATCATCTATTTCCTTCTCTTCTACAAATTATCCTCAAGTGTAACCAGCAAACTCACAAGATGCTTCAAAGATACACCAAACCTCTTTTATTCTACTTAACCTATATATACCCATTCATAATTTCTTTATTCATTTTTAGGCCCATCAAAATAGCACACACTTTTATTTATCAATAAATTCCACAAAAATTACAGTAGACTACCAGTCAAACATAAAGTCTACCATAAATTTTTCATAATATTTAGACACTTATTTTGAGTTTCAAAAATCACAAGATTAATTCATAAAAGCAAGTACAAATACTCTACTGTGGTATAAGTGTCAAACAGCAGATTTCATATTTTTATAATTTACTTGTTATCATAAGAAACACCCACAAAAATTTCCAGATTAATTGCCAGATCCAATTATTTATTAAAAATCATAAACCACTGCCATGCAAGCATTTAAATCACCATAAATTCTTTATTC